>NW_028274978.1:0-254880 GCF_037043125.1 Eumetopias jubatus
CCAGGGTTTTTCATAGAGCTAGAAAAATCCAAAAATTTGTTTGGAACCACAGAAGAACTTTGTTTTTAAATTATTTTACGTATATATTTTTATTATTATGTTCAGTTAGCAAACATATACAGAAGAACTTTAATTGTCAAAGCAATGTTGAAAAAGAAAAGTTAAGCTGGAAGCAGTACATCTAGTCTTCAAGTTATATTACAAAGCTGTAGTGATCAATACAGTATGGTACTGGTACAGAATATACAGATACATAACACACAAAAATAGATCAATGAAACAGAATAGAAAATCCAGAAATAAACACACAATTTTGTGGTCAACTAATCTTTGACAAAGCAGAAAAGAATATCCAATGGCAAAAAGACAGTCTCTTCAACAAATGGTGTTGGGAAAACTGGACAGTCACATGCAGAAGAATGAAACTGGACCACTTTCTTACAGCATACACAAAAATAAACTCAAAATGGATTAAATGTGAAAGCTGAAACCATTAAAATCCTAGAAGAGAGCACCTATAGTAACTTCTCTTGACATCAGCCACAGCAACTTCTTACTAGACACATCTCCTGAGGCAAAGGAAACAAAAGCAAAATTTAACTATTGGGACTTCATCGGGATAAAAAGCTTCTGTACAGAAAAGGAAACAATCAACAAAACTAAAGGCAGCCTGCAGAATGGGGAAAGATATTTGTAAACAATGTATCTGATAAAAGGCTAGTATCGAAAATATAAAAAGCATTTGTTAAACTTAACACCCAAAAGCCCAAACCCCAGTTAGGAAATTTTCAGAAGATATGAACAGATATTTCTGCAAAGAAGACATCCAAATGGCCAACAGACACATGAAAAGATGCTCAACATCACTCATCATCAAGGAACTACAAATCAAAACCACCATGAGTTATCACCCCACACTAGTCAGAATGGCTAAAATTAAAAAAAAAGAAGAAACAACAGATGTTGGCAAGGATGCAGAGAGGAACCCTCTTGCACTGTTGGTGGGAATGAAAACTGGTGCAGCCACTCTGGAGAACAGTATGGAGGTTCCTCAAGACATTAAAATAAAACTGCACTATGACCCAGCAATTGCAGTACCAGGTATTGACCCTCAGAATAAACAATACTGATTCAGAGGGGTACATGCTCCCTGATGTTTATAGTAGCAATGTCCACAATAGCCAAGATATGGAAGCAGCCCATCGACAGATGAATGGATAAAGAAATGTGGTACATATATACTTTGGAATATTACTCAGTCATCAGAAAGGAATGAAATCTTGCCATTTGCAATGACAAGGATGGAACTAGAAGGTATTATTCTAAGCAAAATATGTCATTCAGAGAAAGACAAATACCATATAATTCACTCACATTTGAAATTAAAAAAAAAAAAGCGATGAGCAAAGGGGGAAAAAAAAGAGAGGCAAACCAAGAAACAGACTGTTAATTCTAGAGAACAAACTGATGGTTACCAAGGGGAACTCGGTGGAGGATGGGTGAAACAGGTGATGGGAATGAAGCAATGCACTTGTTGTGATGAGCACATGGTGTTGTATGGAAGTGCAGAATCGCTATATTGTACACCTGAAAGTAATATTACCATGTATGCTAACTGGAATTTAAATAACAACTTTAAGAAATTAAACCTTAGTGTGATGTGCAGTTGTTACTTTAAATATGATTTTCAGGTTTGCCACTTAGGAAAGTGAAGTTTAGAGTTTGTCATAAAAGTTTTGAGTTGAAGTAATACATATATAAATTGAAATATGGTAGAGATAAGAAGATAAGAAGTTCTTTGCTCAGATATTTCAAAGTCCTCATCACTTTGACAATTAACACAGTGTAATTCCCTGGATAGTCTAGATTCTGTCTTCACCTATTCTCTTCCCTTACTCTTTTTATACATCTTATCTCTACCATTATTTCAATTTATATATGTATTAACTACTATTACTTCAACTCAAAACTTTTGGGACAAACTCTAAAATTCACTTTCCTAAGTTGCAAACCTGAAAATCATATTTAAAGTAACAACTGCACATCACACTAAGGTTTAATTTTTTAAAGTTGTTATTTAAATTCCAGTTTGCATACATGGTAATATTACTTTCAGGTGTACAATATAGCGGTTCTACACTTCCATACAACACCATGTGCTCATCACAAGTGCTTTAGAGGGTAGGAATTGGGGGGATGGGTTATTAATACCCTGGTGGTGGGTATTAAGGAGAGCATAATGAAAGGAGCACTGGTTGTTATACACAAACAAGGAATCATGGAACACTACATCAAAAACTAATGATGTGATGTACAGTGATTGACATAACATAATGAAATAAATTTTTTTAAAAAAGCTTTAAAAAAGCACCCATTACTATGGATATGACAGTATGAACATGATAAATAGGTTTAATTCGGTGAAAATATAATATGGAGAAATATGATTTGTTAGAAATAAATTTCTAAGGAAAGAAAAGTGAGGTTGTCATTGATGATAGTATGACAGATTTCATAATAGTAAGGAAAAGAAAGATGGTCACAATGTAACAGATTTCAGTAGAGCATATTAGAGAAATTTTTATATATATTTCTACCAAGAAAGTATATTCTCAACTTAAAATTCTGACATAACTTTTGTTAAGATTCTGTGGTAGTAAAGACGTTCACGTGAGAAGAATAAAAAGTTTGAGTGTCTATGCTAACCTTGTTCCCTCTTTCTATACTGATAATGTGATTAAACCATTCTAGTTCTATGGGTATCACAGTAAATAAGAAAATTATTATAATCACGTCATCTGTATCAGAAAGAAATATTATGGCAGTTAAATAATACACCAAGGATGAAATACCTTTGGAAGTCATAAGGTTAATGATTCCTAATATTTGGTATTAAAAACTCATGCATTTCTCTGGGAAAAAACTCTCCCCCTCCTTTTCTATTTCCATTATCCTTTTCTCTTCATTTTTTTTTCATACCTCCCTGACTACCATTTTCTTGGGCCTTACTCTGAGGCTGTGGCAGAGAGATGAACTGTGGCCGAACAGAAGCAGGAGTGGCAGTAAAAGCTGAGTTGTTTGTAGAGGTAGAGACTGAAAGGGAGATGGAAGCAGAGGTAGTCATGGCCCCTTGCTGGGACCATGGTGCATGGCTGGGCCGTGTAACTCCCTGAAGCCAAAAAAGGAAAGGGCTCACTTGGCTGAAGACGTAGGGCTTTGTGCAATGTTCATCGAAGTGACTCAAAATTCCCACCTGCACCCATGTGTTCTTTTGTTGTAGATGGCATACCAGAGGTGCCCCTAAGTCACCCTGCAAGAAACAAAGAGCAAAATGCCCATGTACACTTTAAAGGAGGCTAGGAAGTAACTTCTGGTTTTGAAGAAGTAACTTTTGCTTTCCACACCCCTCAACTGTATCACCTTACAGCCAGTCTCGCCAAGAGCTTGCTTGGCTTCCACACAGAAAGTGAACTCATTCAGCTTGGGCCAAAACTGGGCACATGTGCTGACTTGCAGTATTTTTAGATGCCTTTTCTGCAGAATTCCAGGACTTCCTAGTGGAAAAGGGAGAACAGAGAGGATTTTAGTTTTACCCTAGTTAGAGGGAGAAATATGGCTGAAGGAAAAGATAATCACAAACCTTCTATTACATGAAAGCATACTACTCCTTCTTTTCAAATATATCATACTTATGCTCATGTAAATATGCTGCATTACTCACCTCTCATGAGGGACCAACTGGGTAGCCAGCAGTCATACAGCTGTATATTTTTCTCTTGCTCCAGGTTCTCCTCTAGACAGATAGGAAGCACCAAGGGTTGAAAATGTAGGGGCTGTTTCAGGAAGATCAGCCCAGGACCCAAAGGTCCCTTGGGACCTAGGTAGGGCATGGCACGGTGAATGCCTACAGTTTGAGCTTGAGCAGGCTCCTGAAGATCAGTAAGCCCCACTTGGACCAGGGCTAGTGCTTCTGAGTTTTTTCTGGGAGGGAAATTTATCAAGCATTTTATTATTACATATTTCAATGTGGAAAAGAACTCTAGAGATAACATGAATAAAATAAAGTCCAGGTGAGCATGAAAGTACTACTATTCCCTTCACTACTTCTGTCTTATTAGGAACACTATGCTTAGACACCTTCAGAAATGAGGAGGTAAGTTTTACAATGCAAACCATTTAATTGTTGAAAATTCCTAACTTGAATTATTAGGCATCCTAATATTTATCGTGAAAGTAAAATACACCAAATACACCAAATAGTGAAATACACCAAAAACTAATGATGTACTGTATGGTGACTAACATAACATAATAAAAAAAAAACACTTAGTGAAATACATTTTGGAAGTTAGGAGTTGAAATATTGTATAGTAATAATATAAATAACTTTGGACAGTTATTCCCTTTCTGGGGGCTTTGTTTTCCTTGTTTGTCCAAAGACTTACTTCACTATGCTAAAAGAAGAAATAAAACTATGCTCAAAAGGATATTTTTCAAAGAGTTATAATTCTTCTACAGATCCATATATTTAAGAGATAACATGGTTGAAGTCAGAAAGTGGAAAACTGTGAACCTTACTATTTAAACTTTCCATCATTTTATTATAGGTAAAATTATACAAAAATAGGGTATCTTTTAACAGTTCTATTGATTTGGATCCTGAAATTATCTCTGAAAAACAGGTAAAGCACCCATTTATGGATACTTGAGATATGACAAGATACAAGTAGAGATGCTTTCTCTTTAGTTAAGAAAATGTAACAGATGTGACTACTGCAAGAAGATACACAAAATTTGATTTCTGTAACAAAGAATATGTACCATCTTTAAAGAATCTTGAAAGGACATACTCAGACTTACATGAAATTTGCACATCTAGCTGAGGTAAGGATCCACTGTTCATTCAGTACAGAGCCAGCACAGAAATGGGAGAAAGAGAGTTGCACGGAAACCATCCAAGGAAATTCACCCACGTCTGCCTCCCAGCAGTTGGGACAGTGGGGCACAAGGCCAGGTCGTAATCCACACTCTGCAGAAGGAATCCATATTTTCAATAGGTGAAGGAAGTATTATTACCTCCTTTACCTGAACAGTTTGATTTCCTATTTTTTGACTTTATCAAAGTGCTTGTAAATTTTCAACTTTAGGAAAGTGCTTGGAAATATAAATTTTAACCCTATATAGTTGGGTATGGGAATAGAGATTGTCTGAATACACCTCTCTGAAAATAACATATGTCTATTCACTCCTCAAATAGAACAGTAAACCATTTCTAAGCACTAAAAGCATTTTTATAATATGCTCTGAAAGGAACTACACTTATAAAAAAACTGTTTCTAGCAAAATTGGTCTTCTCTGAATATGTACATATCTGTTAAGATTTTGTAATCCATTCCCCATTCTCTGATCTAAATAATGGTTTGAATTATGTCCTGCCCAAGTATGAGGGCATGACTTCTGACCTATAGAGAAACTCTTGTAATTAGGCTCTAACAAAGACCTTGGTGCTAAGGATAATAACTCAAATAGATGACTACACTGAACTTGCCTGTGGCTTCATGAGAAATAACAGCTGTCTTGAAGAGCCAGAAAGCCTGGACACTCCCTTTCCAGGCCACACCTAGGTGACACTCAGCCAAAGAAACGTTGAGTTGTGAATACTTGAGAGGATCTTGTTCAGGCTGATGAGACTTGGTTCCAGATTGAGACCCAGGCATCAGAGAAGGTTCTTTTCTTAAAAGGGTGGCTGGAGCAGCAAGCAGATATGAAAAAGTATGAGAAAGAATGTTCTCTTCAGTAAATTTTAAGGAAGACAGTTCCTTGACAGAGCTATCAGAAGAGGAGGCTAAGGCAGGAGAACAGGAGAGAAGGCTGCTGGAGAAAGAATGGAGCAAGAAGGGAAAATATAGAATAAAGGCAATATACCAGAAGAAATGACCAAATAGGAATGGGGCAATGCACATGGTGATGGGAGAGAACAAGGAATAAGAAAGGAAAATGATGGAGAGAGGGGGCTAAGAGATGTAGATGTTACATCAGGGCTTCCATTTGTTTTTGTAATTTGGAATTTGACAACCTTCGGGTAATGAAGTCTTTCAGGAAGCCAAGTACTTGCAAGGGGAAGAAAAGAAAGGGAATGTTTGTGAGCTCACTCAAACGGAGAGAATTGATTTGATATTGGCTTTCTGTTGTACCTATCTCAGTTGACAAAGCTATAAAATACTGATGTGGGGAAGGAATTATTTCTATTGGTTAAAAAAGGTACATGTTTAGACCAGGAACTGAAATGGCTAGTTAAGGGAGTTGCTCTATCTGGCTCAACCTCAGAAGGAACAAATGATATAATTCTATCGGCTTATAATGCCTGTCAGGTCTGATTTCTACTTCAGTATGGATCCATGTTCTGACTTTGTCATGTTTCTGAATAGCAAATGATGCAATCATACCAGTTTCAGGGTGGGCCCCGGATCTCACTGCTTGGGTTTCAGGATGGATCCAAGGGTGAAACATACCAACTTCAGGCTGCAACCCGGAGCTGAAGATCTGAGATTCGGAATTGGTCGATGGTCTGACTTTATTCATTGGAATGTAGAACCAAGATCTAAGTGCATCAGCATCTAGCTTCATCCAGGGTCTGACTGTTTGGATTTCTGAGTAGGGTTGATTCACAGTACCTCTTTGCTGAATCCAGGGGTGATTTATACCGTCAGCCTGACTCCAGGGACTGACAGATTGGGAGTCAGATTTAATCCAGGGTTGAAATGTATCACTGTGAGTCTGTAACCAAGATGTAATTGTATCAAGTTCCAATGAAGTTGGAGGTTTTACTACTTTGCCCTCTGTCTGGGTCCAAATTTGGATTGTTTCAGTTTCAGGTTGAGTCCATGATCTAATTGTATTGGCTTCAGGCTGGTTCCAAGGTTTTATTGAATCCAGTTTAGTCTGGAACCAGTGTCTTATTACTGTACCAGCTTCTAACTGGGTCAGGGGGTATATTTCTATATTTTCAGACTGGGTCCGTGATCTAATTGTAGCAGTTTCAACCTGAATCCAGGGTTGCACTGTACTGATTTCAAGCTTGGTCCAGGATCTGACTGTACTAGTTTCATACTGAGTCCAAGAGCTACTTATACCATTTTGGGTCCCAGAAGATGTCATTTGAGATTCAAGATGGGACCAAGGCCTAACTGCATCATTTTGAGTCAGGTACCAAAATGTGCCTGTATTTCTTTCAGTCCAGATACTGACTGACTGAGACCCAGGCTTGGTCCAGGGTGTGACTGTACTGCTTTTAGACTGGATCCAGAGGTTGAATATACTAGCTTCACTGTGAAACCATGGTCGCAAGGCATCACCTCCAGAAAGGGTCCAGGTTCTTACTTTGTCTTTTTCAGACTTATTCCAGGGGTGGGATATACCAGTTTTTGTTGGAATCCATGGTATGACTGTAGGAGTTTCATGTTGGGCCAAGGGCTCAAATCTATCAGTTTCAAACTGGGTCAAAGTTCTCACTGTTTGAAGTTTTGAGCAGGCCGAGGTACTTACTCTTTCTGTTTCAGTTTTAAACCAATATCGGCTAATATCAGTTTCAGATAGGGGTAAGAGTGTGGCTGCCTGTGACAAAGGCACTCTCCATGATACCAGTGTTTCAAATTCTGGCAAAGGCCATGTATTAACATTATTAATTCCAGGATGTGTCGACAGAAGAGATGCTTGATTTTCTCCTTGAATCAAGGATTGAGTAGAATCACTTTGAGGATGCAATGAAATACTGAATACACCAGCTTCAGGCAGTATCCATGATTTCTTAGACTCAGATATAAGTACAGTCCAAAATATGACCGTATCAGTTACACTCGGTATATAAGAATTTACTGCTTGATATTCAGACTGAGTCCAGGATATAATTGTGGACATTGCAGAATGTGTCCAGGATTTTACTAATGAATATTCATTATGAGTCCATATTTTCACTGTAGAAGCTTTAGTGTCTGTCAAAGGATTTAGAAGAGAGGAGGCCTGGGTCCATGTTGTGACGGTAGAAACAAGTGTCACTGTCCAGGGATTTACTGCTGGAAACACACCTTGGTTCCATGACATGACTCTGGAAGCAAGAGCCTCTGTCCAGGGATTTACTGCTGGAGGTACAGCTTGAGTCCATGATGTGACTCTGGGTGTATCAGTGTCTGTCCAGGGATTTACTGCTGGAGGTACAGCTTGGGTCCATGGAGTGACTCTGGATGCACCAGCCTCTGTCCAGGGATTTACTTCTGAAGGGATAGCTTGGGTCCATGGAGTGACTTTGGATGCATCAGCTTCTGTCCAGGGATTTATTCCTGGAGGTGCAGCTTGGGTCCATGGCATGACTCTGGATGCGCCGGCGTCTGTCCAGGGATTTCCTTCTGGAGATACAGCTTGGGTCCATGATGTGACTCTGGATGTACCAGCCTCTGTCCAGGGATTTATTGCTGGAGGAAGAGCTTTGCTCCATGATGTGACTCTGGATGCACCAGCCTCTGTCCAGGGATTTACTGCTGGAGGTACACCTTGTGTCCATGGAATGACTCTGGATGCACCAGTGCCTGTCCAGGGATTTACTACTGGAAGTACAGCTTGGGTCCCTGGAAAGACTCTGGAAGTGACAGCCTCTGTCCAGGTATTTACTGCTACTGGAAATACTACTTGGATCCATGGTATGTCTCTCAAAGTGACAGCTTCTGTCCCTGGATTTACTGCTACAGATATAGCTTGGGTCCATGATGTGACTCTGGAAGCAACAGCCTCTGTCCAGGGATTTACTGCTGGAAATTCAGCTTGGACCCATGGTGTGACTCTGGAAGTGATAATCTCTGTCCAGGGATTCACAGCAAGAGCCTGACCCTGAGTTAGGGCTGTGACTGTGTCACTCTCAAATTGTGTCCAAGTTTTAACCACTACAGATTGAATAAGGGTGAATTGTGGGAATATTTCAAAAGTAGACCAAGGAATTACTGTTTTGGCTTGGGTCCAAAATATATCTGATGAAGTTAATATCTGTGTCCAAGGTTTTGCTCTTGAAGATTCATCCAGGACCCACACTGTGACTGTATCTGCTACAGACTTTGTCCAGGGATTTAATGCTTGGGATTCGGCCTGAGGCCACAGGATAATTGTATCAGCTACAGCCTGTGTCAATGAACTTACTGCTGGATATTCAGCTTGTGTCCATGGCATGACTAAGGAAGCTACAGGCTCTATCCAAGGATTTACTTCTGGAGATTCAGTCTGAGTCCACAATATGACTATACTAGCCTCAGGCTCAACTGACTGTTTTAGGGCTGGAGATTTGTACTCTGATTCAGACTGTGTCCATGGATTTACTGCCAGAAATTGAACCTGAGTCCAAGTATTTACTGATGGAGATTTAGTCTGTGTCCATTCTGTGACTCTATAAGCTATAGGTTGTGTCCACTGATTTACAGCTAGAGATTCAGCCTGGGTCCATAATGGGACTATGGAAGCTATAGCTTCTGTCCTGGGAATTAAGGGTGGAGATTCAGACTGAGTCCACCTTTTGACGGTACCAGTTTCAGTGTCCAATGTTTTGGGCAACTGTTGTGTCCAAAGTTTTACTTCTGAAAATTGAGATTTGGTGCCTGGTGTGACTTTATCAAATTTAGTCTCTATCCAGGGCTTCATGGTTGGAAAAAATCCCATGGTCCATGGTATGGCTGTTTCAGAAACAGCCTCTGTCCAGGTATTTTCTTCTGGGGATTCATTCTGAGTCCATGGTATGACTGTGTTATTTTCAGTCTGTGTCCAGGTATTTACTGCAAGAGATTCATCCTGGATCCAAGGTGTGACTGTAACATTTTCAGGTTGTGTCCAGAGATTTGCCACTGGCAGTTCAGGCTGAGTCCACTGTGTGACTATACGAGACAAAGGATACATCAAGAGCCTTTGTCCTGGAAATTCAGTCTTTGCCCATGTTGTGACAGTATCAGCTAAAATATCTGTCCGGTGATTAATTGCTGAAGCTTCTCCCTGTTTTGAGAGTATAACTGCTTCGGTTTCAGACTGTGCCCAGGGATTAACTTCTGGAGTCTCAGCCTGTCCCCATGCCCATGGTGTTGATGTATCAGCTTCATTTTGTGCCCTGGGATTGATTATACCCACATCTGGCTGAATCCGACGTCTTATGTGAGATTCAGATTGTGTCCAGAATCTAACCTTATCACCTTCAAGCTCATCCCAGGGCCTTACAGTGTAAATGTCATGTTGTATCCAGGCTCTTAGCTTGTCTGCCACAGGTTGGTTCCAGGGCCTAACTATTTCTGTTTTGGACTGTATCCAGTGGTGGGCTACTTGGGATACTGGCTCTGTCCACATTGTGGGTGTCTCCACTTGAGTCTGGAACCAATGTCTGACACTGTCAGCCTCAGATTTAGTCCTAAGCCTGGGTATATCACCTTCAGGTTGGGTCCAGGAATGGGCTGTTTGAAATTCTGTCTCAATCCAAGGTTTGAATGTATGCATTTGAGTATACAACCAGGGTCTGACTCTATCAGCTTCAAGCTCAGACCAGGAAATGGTTGTCTGAGATTCAAGTTGGTTCCATGTTCTGAATGTATTGGTTTGTATTTGCAACCAAAGTCTAGCTATATCAGCTTCAGGCCCTGTCCAGGGTGTAATTGTATTAACTTTAAACTGCCTCCAGATTCTGAATGTCAATGCTTCAGGCTTCATCCATGGTTGGATGCTACTAGCTTTTGACTGAGTCCATGGTCTCACTATGTCAACTTCAGGCTGAGTCCAAGGGTAGAGTGTTTGCAAGTCTGGCTGAGACCTTGCTCTCATTTGATTAGACTGAGTCCAAAACCAGGATCTGGCTGTACCAGCTTTAGGCCTGTTCCCAAGTCTGAAGGTTTCAATTTCAGTGTGTGTCACGGATCTAATTATATGTGCTTCTGACTGGGTCCAATGTTTGTCTTTACCATTTTCAGTCTGGGCTCTAGGTCTGACTATTTGAAACTTAGGCTGAATCCAGCGTCTGATTCTTTCAGTTTTAATCTGTAACCATGGTCTGATTTCTGCTTTCAGCTGAGTCAGTGGTTTTCTTGCCTGGGTTTCTGGCTGGGTCCAGGTTTGGGTTATGGCAGCTTCAGGTTTACTCCAGGGCCTGGTTGTATCAGCTTTAGACTGAAAAAAAGGCTTAATTACATTTGTAATAATATGTGTCAAAAACCAGGTTGTATCTGCAGTTTGAATCTGGGGTTTGACCATAAAAGATTCACGTTTACTCCATGGACTTATTCTCTCCATTTGACTTGAGGCTTTGCTCAGACTGGTATTATATTGTGCCCAAGACTTAATAGTGTTTCTTGCAGATGGTATCCAAGTGAAAGGCATATTAAGTGCTGAAGAAGTCCACAATTGAGCTGACTTAGATTCAGGAAGAATCCAGTATTCATTAGTCTTTTCTGTAAGTTCTTGGGATCCATCTAAATTTAAGACTGACTGAAACCAGGGTTCCAACGTAAGAGTTACTGTAGGATACTGAGATCCATCTGCATTTAGCGTGGAATGAGTCCAGAATTCATTTTTATTAACTGTTAAAGGAACCCATGCATTCAAGTTATAAGTTACTGGTTTAAAAGCAGTGTGAACTCTACCGACTACATGGTGTATTTGGCTTCCAATATTCTCTTCACTTGATTGTATCTGCATCACTGTTCCAGTTTTATCAGGTACAGAATGTGTCCAAGGTCCAATGTCAGGGGTAATTTCTAGCCAGGGTCTAGCTAGAAGTTGACCATGGAAAGGAACCTTACTAGACTGAACTTGAAACTGTACAGTATTAACCCCAGAAAGAAGGTGGGATCCATCTATGCCACTTGAAAACAAAACCCAGGTTATAGCAGAACTAACTAATGGTAGAGTATGAAGCCCAATGATACCAGCTAAAGGATTAACCCAGGGGTTTACTGAATTGGTCATCGTTTGGTATTGATATTTCATTGTATCTTTCTGAGGAAGGCCCCAGGGTATAGATTTATCAGGTGTTGGAGTCTTTGGGGGTCCAGAAAGAACCAAAGTTTCAGAAGTACCAGCTATTGGGGTATTCCAGGGCTCAGAAATATCAGAAGGATCCCGCTGTTTGGTAACAAGAGACGTCCAAGATTGTATCATTGGGAATTTGCTAGTTGAGGAGAGCTGACTAGCTTGAAGGTGTAACTGTCTACTGCCAGGAAAAGAGTCTCTATTATTTAAACGAAAAAATACTGGAGGAGGATTCCGGTGCTGTCTGTTCAGTGGGAAAGTGCCTAATCTTCTCTTCCGTGACTGTACAGAGAGTCTGTGGGAGGTCAAAATGGCAGTACCCCTGCTCAGGCTAAGCCTGTCTTGTGGACGATGTTCTACCCCAGGAGTAAAATTGCAGGGTAGGGAAAAAATAGGATCCAGTGGCTTCTGAGATGTCTTGATAAGCCATTTCACCCAAGATAAATATGGGGCTGTCTTGATGACAAGAACAGGGTCATAACAGGCCATTGAGGATTCACTGACCAGGCCTACCAGTTCCCAGTGGTTGCCACAGAGGCAGAGAACAGGACTACCCTGCTGTACCTGAATGAGGAAAAAAGATAAGCCGTATTTATGTGGGACAAACGGGCAGACAAACATAAATCGTAAGAATATATTAAATATATGTAACATAAGTTATATGTAAATATATAATATATAAATTATAAAATGTATGGCTACACTTTTGTCATAAATAATATCTGTATATTATATACATATTATCAATAAATACATTGAAATAGATAAGATTTATATATTTTTCTGCATATATCCATATGACATGGTGAAAAATAATAAATGTTACCTGGTACATACTTCATAAAGCTCCAGAATAACTTACACACACATAATTGTAACTCCATTTAAAGGAGAAAAACTAAATTACAAAGGATATTTAGAGAAAACTCCCACGTTCTAAATAGCAATTACATATTCAACATTCTTTATTTGGATATCACTTATTCCCTTTGCTGAGTATTTCTAGGCAGGGCAAACTTACACAATCATATGTAATGACTGTGTTTATCCTTATCACTCCACGTCATTACTCTGGTTCAAGTTGTCCTCATTTATTTTCAAACCATCGTCATTTCTGCTATTCTCTCATACCCAAACTTATTCCATGCTTTGTTCCTCCTGGCAGGCAGGATGATACTCAGAGTAAAATCCAAAGGTGTTGTTAATTAGTTTCTGATCTCAGCTCAACATTTTTCCTTTGTTCATTTTGCTACCATCATATTTGTTTCATTCTTCACGGAAAATTTTCCACAGTAGTATCCTTTGCCTGGAATTGGCTTCCCTCGTGGGATTAACTTGGGTTGATTTCTCAAGGGCTGTAAGTTTTTGGTCAAATAGAACATTTTTAAAGATCTTCTGCATTTCTCCTATTTTAACAGCCCATCTTCATTATTTTCTTGGGAAACAATTGTTAGCTTTTGAGTAAGCTTCATGTGGTTAAGGATAATTATATGCTTTTTTTAAACTGCTGCATCTTAGCATAGCACCAAATCATGTTTAGGCAATCAATATTTGATGAATGAATGATTCCTTATTGTTTTTGCAGTTCATGCCAGACCATTTTGTGGGAATAAATGTGAAGAGTACAAAGGTACTTTAATAGACTTTGTTGGTTAGATTTCTAAATAAATCTGGCTTCTTGAATTTAATTTTAAAAGCCATCTTTCATTCCACCTTCCAGAACAGGAAATATTTGATTCTTCTAAAATACATTTTTTTTTTTTTTTTGCATTAAAATCTTTCTGTGACTCCAAGGACTTCTACAACTGAGTCCAGGCACCATTACTTCATAATTGGTCCAAAGCAATTTTCTTTTCTCTTTTTTTAAATATTTTTCTTAGCATCATGTGCCCCTTACAAATTTTACCACTCAAATATTTTCTATGCATTGAATGGTCATTACATTTGCACATCTTATTTCTATTATGAAGAGCTACTTTCCTCTCAAAATTTTAAGTATGCCCTTCTTCTATCCAAATGTAGATATAATTGTTATCTCCACTGTTCACAATAAAGATTTCTATAAGAACATTAACAAAATTATATTTTTACTAAATTACTGCACTACTCTCTCCTATCAAAACATAAACTCTGGTGACCGGGCCCAGAAAATCAGGATTTTCTAAGAACTGGGACCAGGCCTATTTCCTCTATGTACCCTATCAATTTGTAATCTACCACGCGGTGGTTACCTTGTCTTTCTTAATTTCAAATTTCTCAAATATTGGTTTCAACGCTTTGGTCTTTTGGGCTTGACAAAGTTTTGGCAATATGTTTATTAAGAAGAATTTGATATCACCCATATCCCTTTTCCACTACAAATTTTAACATCTTCCTTATTTGTAAATTTCAAACATTTTTATTTTTGCCTCTCACTTTTTTTGCCTTAAATTTCTTTGTAGCCATTTGTGACTTCTTAAATTTTATCTGTTACAAACTAAGTATTACTACATGTAGTATATAACACAAATATTACTACATATCTTCTAGGTTGAGCGTTGGGAAAAAAGTCATGATACTCTTTTAAAATATATATTGGTAGCAGGTACTCCTCATCTCTAACTCAGTTACAATATTTTTGTAGCTTCAGGATGGTGAGATAATAATTACACCTCATAACTGAAGACTTTTAAGTACTCAGTTTGTATTTGTAAAACTGACTTCTATTTGTATTCTAACAAACCAATCCAAGGATAACCTGTTCTTCCCATTGCCTCGAATATATTTTAGCAAATTTTCTAATTCTGAAATTTCATTGATGAAAATATTCCTGCTTTATTTGTGACCTTAAGAATAAATATATCTTTGAATATTTTTTGACATAATGTATGTATGATTATATAATCACATAAACATTACACCTGTGGATTGCATGTGAAAGTAAAGAAACTTTCTTTTTTATTAAGGGAGGAAGAGTCAACATGTTATCGAACGCTCTTAAATTCTTAAGTGTACAGTGTAAGATTGTTAACTATATACACTAGGTTGTTCAGCAGATCTCCAGCACTTATTCATCTTGCATAAATGAACTTGTATCCATTTTACATTTGACATATATTTTTACATCTCCCCCCAATGGTAACTCTGCCCTTATACAGTAAGTACCCAGCAGTCTCCTTGTGGCTGACTCCAGATGCATAAGTTGTTACTTTTAGTTAGGTGGATATATTGATGGTGGCAGAATGAGAGGTCCAGCAGCTTAACTGACAGCTTTTTGATACTGGTTCCAAAGTTATTGTGGTCTGAGGGAATAGAGATAGAAAGGACTATGAGATATGGGTTATTATATTCCTATGATTTACTACTAGGTTGGTACAACTTTCAATCTTTCAATCACAAAAAATTACTGAGATAACTCTGACTTCTCCTTTCCTTCCATCTAATCTCATACATACTTATTTCATACTTTCTTGTATTTTTTAGCTGTTCCTAAATCCCTCAGAATATTATAACCCATGATATTGTCACTTTTCCTTCTTTCCTCCATGTGAAGTGGAGTAATATGGCCTTAATTATTTACAAGATTTTTTAACATCCTATTTTATTTTTGCACTGTTTTGCTTTGTTTTTTCTATATCATTATATGAGCTACATTTATGATATGACAGAACATGACACTTGAGCTTACTCTGATATTGGTATACCCTGCAGTGTCTGTACTGGCAGTTATAACAGCTCTTCCAGAAGATGTTATAAGTGTGATAAAGTGGTATTCCCCCCACCCTGATAGGGTACTGTAGCAGGATGACTCCTATGTCTCCTTTGACTGGATCCATTCCAACTTGTGGACCAAAACTGGGGTGCAGGCATATTGTATGGCCAAGTAAGATATCTTCTTGGTCAATGACTGCTGAAATGTCAGAGTCCAAATGTTTCCTAAAGGAATAGAAAAGTACAGAAGAGCATAATGAAATTAGACTGAGAAAAACATTTCATTAGCTTCATTTAACCTGAAATGTTAATGTAATCCAACAAATTTCTCTTAACATCCCTGTAAAATGATGCTCTACATTGCAATAGAATTTGACTTTTAGAACTCCAAGCTTCATTTTTAATATGTTATTTTCCAACAACAAAGTCCCTTGAATGCGTCACTAACCAATGCAAATAAAATTAATTTTGACAAAACAAATATAAAGTATATATGTAACTATGATCCCTTTATCGCGATTCTAGATGTACTTACAGTTTATTCAGACAGCTGGCTGTGGAGAGGATCCACCACTGACTCAGAATAATGCCCTGGCAGTTTTCAGCCAGGGACACTAGCCATGGGATGTTGCTGGATGCTGTCAATGGGGCAACCGTTGGGGTCAATGAGCTTAACCACTGCTTTTGAGAATTGGGTACTAAAAGGCCAGATAGGGAGGAGAGGAGGTAAATATAACATGATAAACAACATCTTGCTGAATGATTATTGATATTTGTCATCCTAACTTTCATTTGTTGAAGATGTGAAATAAGAGAATATAGAGAAGAATGAGAAACATAAATAAAAGTGGCAAAATGTAAGACTAGATGAAAGACAAACATGATAAGAAGTAAGAAATGAAATAAACATCAAGGAGAAAAACAGAAGATATTTTAAAAAGCTAAGGAAAATAAAAAATATTTCCCCAGTAATAACACAAACAGAGGAGAAAAAAATCCCAATTATCTGTAACTTACCACCACAGCAGTGAAAAAACAGTCCCCAAAACTGACAGAAGCAAAGTGGAGATCTCATGTTGGCTCAAGTGGATGTGAATGCAAGATAGGGTTCTAGTCGAGTAGTTGCCAGGGTTGGGATTGAAATTATAGCATATAGAATGTCTGACATCATAATACCTACTTATGAGATAAGTGCCTTCTTCTATTATGTTCACCCAACAAGAAATGTTTCCCATATTTACTCAAGTTAAATGTAACTTAAATATTGAAACAAACTTTTATTTAGTTCAATATTGACTTTCATTTTTGGAGTGAGAAAATGAAATACCCCATTCCCACACTTTGTAAAGAATATAATCTCTCTGGCTTTACCATGTAGCTTTACGTACCTGCCACATATACATACTAATTAAAAGAATTAGTTCCACATGATCTAACACAGAAGTTGATGAAATACTAAACAATGATAGTTTAAAGTAACTTACAAATCAGTATGAAAATGATAGAAACTACAATTGTAGAAAATTAACTCAAGAGCTACAAACACTTCTCTCTGATGACAATATTGGGCAAAGAGCAACAATTCAATAATATTTACCTACTCTCATATGGAGTGTGCCATAAGTTGAACACATAAATCTGAGGACAGGAAGCCTTGGCCTGCCTAAGTTTTTTAATTCAGTGGAGGAATATATTAGTTAAGGTTAGTTTCTGCTGGACTGGACAGATAATATAAATCAATTATATAAGAATAAATATATATTTCATATGATAGGAGTCGTGAGATACCTGTGAAGTCAGCTTCATGAATTTATCTGAGTTCTTTCTATCTTTCTGGTCAGCAATTTTATTATTTGAATTCCATTCTGACAATGCCTAAAAAATGCTTTATCTCTACCATGTCCTTGTTCAAAACACCAATTAAAAACAGAGAAAAGAGGGCAAAGGCAAAATCTAATGTCTTCCATTTAAGTCTTTATTCCATTTTGAGTCTGTTTTTGTGTATGGTATAAGGAAATGGTCCAGTTTCATTCTTCTGCATGTGGCTGCCCAATTCCCCAACACCCTTTAGTGAAGAGACTGTCTTTTTTCCATTGAATATTCTTTCCTGTTTTGTCGAAGAATCGTTGACAACAGAGGTGAGGGTCCATTTCTGGGCTCTCTATCCTGTTCCATTGATCTATGTGTCTGTTTTTGTGCCAATAGCGTACTGTCTTGGTGACAGCTTTGTAATAGAGCTTGAAGTACGGAATTGTGATGCCGCCAGCTTTGCTTTTCTTTTTCAAGATCGCTTTGGCTACTTGGGAGCCTTTTCTGGTTCCATACAAATTTTAGGTTAGTTTGTTCTAGCTCTGTGAAGAGTGCTGGTGGTATTTTGATAGGGACTGCATTAAATGTGTATGTTGCTTTGGGAACTATGGGCCTTTTAATAATGGTTTTTATTCCTATCCATGAGCATGGAACATTTTTCCATTTATTGGTGTCCCTTTCAATTTTTTTCAGGAGTGTTCAACTTTTGCAGAGTACAGATCTTTTTCCTCTTTGATTAGGTTTATTCATAGGTATCTTATGTTTTTTGGTGTAATTGTAAATGGGATCAATTTCTTTTTTTAAATTTACTTTTTTATTATGTTCAGTTAGCCAACATATAGTACTCATTAGTTTCTGATGTAGTGTTCAATGATTCCTTAGATGCCTATAACGCCAAGTGCTCATCATACCTGCCCTCCTTAGTACTCTAGAGAAGAACACAAGCAGCAACCTCTTGAAACTTGGTCATATCACCTTCTTACTAGACACATTTCTGGGGGCAAGGGAAACAAAACCAAAATGAACTTTTGGGTCTTCATCAAGATACAAAGTTTCTGCACAATGAAGGAAACAATCAACAAGCCAAAAAGGTAACCAATGGAATGGGAGAGGATATTTACAAATGACATATCTGATAAAGGGTTAGTATCCAAAATCTATAAAGAAATGATCAAACTCAACACCCAGAAAATAAGAAATCCAGTTAAGAAATGGGCAGAAGACATGAACAGATATTTTTCCAAAGAAGACATCCAGACGGCCAACAGACACATGAAAAGAACCTCATCATCAGGGAAATACAAATGAAAACTACACTGAGATATCACCTTACACCTCTCAGAATGGCTAACACAAGAAACAGGTGTTGGTGATGATGCAGAGAAAGGGGAACCCTCTTACACTCTTTGTGGGAATGCAAACTGGTACAGCCACTCTGGAAAACAGTACGGAGTTTCCTTAAAAGGTTAAAAATAGAGCTACCTTATGACTTAGCAATTGCACCTCTAGGTACTTATCCGAAAGACATAAAAATACCAATTAACAGAGGCACATCCACCCCAATGTTTATAGCAGCATTAAATTCAAAAGCCTAACTATGGAAAGAGCCCTAATGTCCCCTGAGTAATGAATGGACAGGGAAGATGTGGTATACATACAATGGAATATTATCTGCCATCAAAAATAATGAATCTTGCCGTTTGCAATGATATAAATGGAACTCGAGGGTATTATGCTAAGCAAAATAAGTCAGTCATATGTGGAATTAAGAAACAAAACAGATGAACACAGGGGAAGGGAAAAAAGAGAGGGAGGCAAACATAGTAATTAAACTATAGAGAACAAACTAGGGTTGTTGGAGGGGAGGTGGGCTGAGGATGAGCTAAAAGGGTGATGAATATTAAGAAGGGACTTGTGATCAACACTGGGTGTTATATGTAAGGGATGAATCACTTCCTGAAACCAATATTACACTGTATGTTAAATAACTAGAATTTAAATAAAAACTTAAAAAAAACTAATGTCTTCCAGCAGATGAAACTCAATAAGTCATCTTTTCCTGTATTTCCACAGCAACCCCACTGTTTGTTTTTCCTTCCCTCTTTCACTATTCTGTGAAAGGCACTACTGTAATAATTTAAGCTTTATGATAGCTCTCAAAATGTTTTAAAGATAATTTTTATATTAACAATTAGTAAAAATGAGAGCACAATGTTTAATAATGAATAATGGATAAATTGATTTTAAAATGCTATTAAACTAATGCTTACATTGAAATCTGCGTGATGAATACAATTAAGCAAACAAAATAGGACAAGGAATAGAGTGCCTACTGTTTGTTTAGATGCCTAAATGAGGAAATAAAACATGCAGTGTCCAAGACATTTAACGAAATCCAGTGTAAATGAGTAAAAATGAGAGTGGAAGCAACATAAAGCTACAGAGGAAGATATTTACCCAATATTAACAAATCTATAATTTGTTTGGTGTGTTTGCAGGTGCACGGGTATGTGTGTTTGTGAGGCCCTGTGTGCGTACCAGTGCGGAGGGACCCTGAGTGTTTATGTGTTGTGTGTGTGTGTTTGCATGCCGACGTATGTGTTGATGTGTGTGTCCAAGTGTGCATGCTTGAGTGCCACAGACCTTGTGAGTTGGTGGGTGTTGCCTGAGTGTGTGTTTGCACATGGATGGGTGTGTGTAGGGGTGACCATTTGCACATACCTGTGTGGAGACACCATGTGTGGTCCTATTTCATTTGTGTGTCTGTTTGCATGCGTGTGTATGTGTGTATGTGTGTGGCGATGTGTGAGTGCCTGTGTGCCGGTTACAGTGTGTGCTTCCCGGTGTTAGGTGTGTGTGTGTGTCATGTGCACGGCCGTGTGTGTTCCTGGCAATTGTGCATGCCTGTGTACTAGAGATCAAATGTGTTGGGTGTGTGTTTCCTGAGTGTCTTTTCCTGTTTGTGTGGCCAAGTGTGCATGCTTGTATGCGGGGACTATGTGTTTGTTGTCTTTGATTCCCAGTGCACGTGAATGTGTGTGTGCATGCGAGCAGAAACCTGTCTGGCTGTCTGGGCAAGGCCATGGGTGTATGGTGTGTATGTGTGTTTTCAGGCACACCTCGGTGTGTGACTTTCTGCGGGGCTACGTATGTATGGACATGTGCCAGAGACCTTTCAAGTGAGTGTTGAGTGTATGTGTGCTTGCATGCGCGAGGGTGTCTGTGTGTGTCTCTGTGTTTGCAGGCCGTTGGGTGTCTGTGTGTGTCTCTGTGTTTGCAGGCCGTGTGTGTGTGTGTGTGTGTGTGTGCGCGCACATCTGTAGCCACCTGTTCATGCCTCTGTGTTGGAGATTGTGTGCGTGTTTGGTGTGTGTATTGCATTAGCACGTGTGTGTGTATTTGCAAGGTCATGTGAGGACACATGTGTCCCGAAAAAACGTATGGGTGTGTGTGATTTGCATGTATGTGTGTTAGCATGAGCTCATGTGTGGGTGTGCGTGTTTGAGGGTGCAGGATCAGAGGTGTATGCCTGTGTACTGAAGATTCTGTGTGTTTCTTGAGTGTCTGTGTGCTGTATGGACCGTGTGTGTGTGTCTGTGTGTGTGTGTCTGTGTGTGTGCGTGTCTGTGTGTGTGTGTCTGTGTGTGTGTGTGTGTGTGTGTATGTTGTTCTGGGGCCAATTGTGTATTCTTCTGTACTGGAGACCGTTCGTGTATGTTGTGGGTATGGGGTTACATGTGCAAAAGTGTGTGTGTGTATTGGGAAGCTCACTGCACATGCCTGTGAACCAGAGACTTTGTGTCACGTGAGTGTGTGCATGAGCACGTGCATATGTGTGTGTTGGAGCGGCTCAGTGTGCATTCCTCTGCGACACAGACCGTGTGTTTCTGTTACTTGTGCGTATCCTGAGTGCAGGAGTGTGTAAATGTGTCTGTGTGAGGGCCAGTTGTGAATGCATGTGTGCCTAAGACCGTGTGTATTTGTTGTGCGTGTGTGTGTGTGACTTTTTGGGTGGAGGGGGGTGTGTGTGCTAGTGCCGGGCCAAGCATGTATGGCTGTGCTAGAGACCGTTTGTGAGTGTTGCGCATGTGCTTGCGAGCGCAGCCGGGTGTGTTTGCACGGGCAAGTGTGCATGCCTGTGAGCAGGACACGTGTGTTTGTGTCTTATGTGATCTCAGTGTGTGTCCATGCACAGGTGTGTGTGGGAGTGGACATGTGCAGCCACATGCATTCCTGCGGGTTGCAGATTGTGTATTTCTGCACATGTGTGTGTGAGAGAGAGAGTGGTGCCTGTCTGCATGGGTTTGTGTCTGTGCGTGTGTGCGGCCATCTTCTATCTGCTGTGTCAAGCCCGGGTGTGTGGGTGAGTGTCCTGTGTGTGTGTTTCCATGGGCTCGTGTCTGTGGTGCCTGTCTCTGTGTGTTTCCAGGCACATGTGATTGTGAGTGTGAGCGGCCACTGGCACATACCTGTGTGTCGAGACTATATGCGTGTATGTTGTGTGTCCAAGCGTTTGCATGTGCAAGCGTGTGTATATGTGCGTGTGTAGGCCCCAGTCAGAAAAGGAGAGGGACTGCGGGATTTCCAGCTCTGCGGATTATGGAGAAAGGGGCAAGAGGCCGAGGGTAGCCATGTCCCTCCGGACACACAGGCCTCGTGTGCATTTGTGTTTCTTCAGGAATCTGTCTCCCCTCTCGATGCCCAGATGCACAGGGCCCAAGGCAAGGAGGGAGGGGTTGGAGTTGTCAGGCGGGTGTTAGGCACACCACCCATCCGTGCTGATTGCACAGATGGTTTCAGGTGTGGGCAATAGCTAGGGGTTTCAGTCTCCTTCCTGGGCCGCACACCTCTTGTTGTGTGTGTGTGTGTGTGTGTGTGTGTGTATGTTGTTCTGGGGCCAATTGTGTATTCTTCTGTACTGGAGACCTCTCACCTTCCCGCCCCGACAAGGGCAATGCCAGAAGTCTGTCATTGCACAAATGTCAGCTGGGACTGGGAGTGGACATGGACAGCATCCACATGAAGGGCGAACAGATAAAAACCAGGGTCCAAAGACCGTGGGTGCGCATATGAAATCCACTCTGGTGGAAACGTGTGGAGACCCAGTCGGGCACTCTACCTGTAGATATGTGCACGCTTCTCCCACCTGAGACGGGGGGAGGGGGGCTGTGTGAGAAGCCCCTTCTTGTCGGTGATGCCTGGAGCCAGGCTTCCATTGGCACCGGACCCACGGCCCCAAGCCTACTTTGCAGGCTCGAAACCACACTTGGACATCTCTCACTACATTTGTCGGCCAGCTCTGGGGTTGTGATGGCCCGGCTTGATGTTCCACTCACGGTCTGACCCGGCGGACCCAGAGAGGGGAAGGCTAGGGAGGATGCATTCTCCTCTGCAGTCCAGACGAGCCGGGAACCCCTTCCCTGGGCATTCTTGCAGTTGGCAGAATGCAACGGAAGACAGTCCGTTGCTGGTGGTGGAGGCCTTTGTGCTGCCTGTCGCCTGGGAGCCGTCCTCAACTCCTTGCCGCCGGGCCTTCCAAAGAGTGGGCACTGAGGTCACCAAACGGGCAGACAGCATCCACCTGGGGATGGATGGTGGACAGCATCCCTCTGCCGTCCTCTCCACAGGGATGTTGCAGACTTCCTCTTCATAGAGGGGCATCTGGGTCCCCTTTGCTGTATGCTCTTGGCTCCAGGAAAAGGCATGCGTCCCTCTGTCCTCCATGGCAAACACACTGTGTGTCTGTGAGACTGTGTGAGGGTGTGTTTGTGTGGGCACTCAACCTGGCACCTTTTCGAGGATCACCGGACTGGGTGCCGGTCCCAGAGGGGGAGATGACTTTGATTTCCTGGGAAAGGAGCTGCTCCGAGACTCATCTGCATCTTTCTTCCTGAAGCCTTTAGGTTCCAGAGGCCGTGTGGCCAGAGGGGTCAGAGAAAGAGCGCCGGAAGCCAAAGTCAGAGAGGAGGACGGAGAGGAGAGCGTGAGGAAAGGACAGGCGGACCGGTGGACAGAGCGCTCTTCCTCGCTCGTCTCCTGACCAGCAAAGGACATGCACTGGGACAAACTGTAGCCGCACATTTCCCCCGAACAGGCAGACGGTTTCGGGGCCTCTGTCTCCTGGAATCGCACGATGACTACTCCAGGGCCTGGGCTGACCATTTCCACGCACACTGGACCAGGCTTCCCGGTGGTGCACACAGTGTCCCGAGTCTCAGAGGAGTCTATTCGGGAAGGGCGAGGGACAGCTTCGCATTGTTGGTAGAAAATCCAGGCAGAAGGCGCGCCCGACGAGGCCGCGGCAGGGGCGTGGGCGGGGTGGTGGGGTGCGGATGGTGTTGGGGGGCGGCGTGGGGGTGCGAGGGTTGGGGTCGGTGCAGCTGGGACCCCGAGGCCACCCCCGAAGAGGCGCACCGGCAGGCTCCCTTGCTGGATGGCTGTCTCCCGTGGGGGCGAGAGGCGGGGCCGGCGGCGGCCACGCCCACCACCGTGAGACTACTTGGACCCGGGGGCCGGACCGCGTCCTGGGCGTGGCTCAGGGACTCCATCCCGCCAGGGCCGCACGGGTGCTCCAGCCACGTCGGCCCCTTGGACACCCGGCCACAGGCCCTTGTGCGCATGCGTCCCAGAGTCCGGCAGCCTCGGGGAAGAGACCGTTATCGGTCGCCGCCCCTGGGCGCCGGACGGAGCCCCAGCTGCCGAGCCGCTTGCGGAGGCCTGCGCTCACACCTCCAGCCTTTCCCTCGCAGCTGCCCCAGCGAGGCAGGGTCCGGGGGTGGCGAGGCGGGGTCCGGGGGCGGCGGGGCGGTCCCCAGAATCCTGAACCCGCCTCAGTCGGGGAAGGGGCCGGTCACGAGGTGTCTGTGCCCGGGGATAGAGGCCCCCGGGGCGCGCCGGGGGCGCTGAAGGCCCTAGGTGTGGGGATGGCCGACGAGGCTGTGCGGGAAGGGGAGGAGCGATGGGAGAGAGAGGATGCCATCCTGGTGGTGGAGCTGGTCCTAGTGGGGGCTGACCTGAGGTTGGTGCTGCAACTGGCCGTGTTGGAGGGGGAGGACGGAGAGGACGAGGAGGACACGGAGGAGGCCGTGGAGGAGGTAGACGAGGCTGACACGGAGGAGGAAGACGAGGCTAGGGAGCTTGAGGAGTCGGAGGAGGAGGGGGAGGGGGATGGTGAGGGAGAGGAGGCGGAGGAGGAGGGGGAGGGGGAGGAGGAGGAGGAGGAGGCTGACAAGGCTGTGGAGGAAGAGGGCGACGAGGCTGTAGTGGCTGAGCAAGAGCAGGGGGAGGAGGAGGAGGATGTGGACAGGGAGGAGGAGGGGGAGCCTGAGCATGCTGAGAAGGAGGAGGCTGAGGAGGCTGAGCAGGAGCCAAGGGCGGAGGAGAAGCCCGAGGAAGAGGAGGAGGTGGAGGGGCCTGAAGAGGCTGAGCAAGAGGAAGGGGAGGAACAGGCTGAGGAGCAGGCTGTTGTGGAAGAGGCTGAGGTGGAGGAGGCTAAGGAGGAGCATGTTGGAGAGGAGGTGGCTGAGGCAGAGGAGGCTGGGGAGTGCGAGGAGCCTGAGGAGGGAGAGGAGGCTCAAGAGGCTGAGGAGGAGGCTGAGCACGAGGACCAGAGGGAGGAGGGCCAGAAGGAGGAAGAAGGGGCGCAGGAGCTGCAGGAGAAGCAGAAAGGGGAAGAACAGCCACAGGGGCGGCGGGGTCCGATCCCGTCCCCGCTCGAGGCTCTAGAGGCCTTGCAGTCAGAGCTGGAGCCCGAGAATAAACAAGCCAGCAGGTCCTCCTCTCGGCTCAGACTGAGCTATTGTCGGAGGCGGCAGCGTCACCTGGAACACCGAAGCGCCCTTATCCGGGGCATCCCTGGCTTCTGGGCCAAGGCTGTATCCTTGACGCTGTCATGGAGGAACCCGGATGTGGCCGGGCTAGAGCAAGAGGAACTGAAGGGAGGGGGCCGTTGTGTATCAAAATACATCGGTTGGAGAACCCCCCTCAACCCCAGCCACACCCCCGGCCGCGCCGCGGTGTGGGGGCCACGCTCATGGCCTGGTGATCCCGACA
The DNA here is from genome assembly GCF_037043125.1 of Eumetopias jubatus. NCBI lineage: Eukaryota > Metazoa > Chordata > Mammalia > Carnivora > Otariidae > Eumetopias > Eumetopias jubatus. The sequence continues at coordinate 25,591 of NW_028274978.1, forward strand.
GCCTCAACATCCTCGTTCTGGGGGTGGGGTGGGGCCTGTGGGCCTCAGAGTGCTCTTGATGTGGGAAGAGGCACTGGAAGACCAGTGGGGGAGTAGGAGCAGAGGTCCAGCTCAGAATTAGGAATTAGGAGCCGCTGCAGGGCTTCTTCTCACAAACAGCTGGAGGCAAAGCTCAGGTTCCCCTCGGGGAACGCAGCAGGCCAGTGGCTGTGAGTGCCCACCTGCTCAGCCTGAGGCAGGAACGTGTGCTTGTCCGGAGATGAGCTAGTTGTGTCTGGCCGTCAGCACAGGAGGATGAGCTGGGGAGGGGGGTGTGGGGCGGGAGGGGTGGTCTCTGAGCATGCACAGCTTCCTGTGTGAGTGCCGAGATCTGCAGCATCCCCTGTGGGGACCCAGCGGGCCTTGACGCAGCCCGTGGGGAGGGAATGCAACCCGGGGAATCAGAGGGGAGGCAGTGCCCGGCCGCTGTCCAGACTTGCTCTGTTGTTGTAGCTCTTTCATCTCCAGCCCTCGGAGGGTCCTTGACTCACAGCAGTTTGTGAACCACCCCCAGATGTCAGCCGTGATCAGTAAGGAAGATGAAGGCCTCCTTGGCTACATGACGGATTTGAAGGTCTGGCGTGGCAGACTGAGACCGGGGCGGGGGACGGGAGTGGGGAGCGTGCCGAAGTGATCCATCTCTGAAGTCAGGACGGGGAGGTTCTGCTGGACAGAGATTTCACCCCCGTCTCCCCCACTCTGCCACCCAGCAGGTGGAGGATCTCAGGTTTCCCCGTGATTGCCGCCAGATCCTGCTCTTCTTTCGCAAGAACCCCTACTTCCGGAATGAAGTCGTTGTGAAGGAGTATGTCCTCAGCGCTGCTGGTAAGAGGCCGCCGCATGGATGGGCGGCCACAGGGACAGGAGGGGGGTCGAACCCGATTCTTTACCCGGTGCCTTCTCACATCCTTGTCTTCCGGCAGGGTACGGGCCTTCTCATTCCACTCCCATCCAGTGGCACCAGGATTATGAACAGGAGGCCTACAGTCGCAGGGACCACAACACCAGTCTTAACTTCTTCAACTGGTTCTCTGACCCCAGCTTTGCCAGCTCTAGCAGGATAGCCGAGGTGGGGCCCTGTGACAAACAGCGGGAAGGACCCTGCTGGGCTCCCCGGCTGCTTGGGATGGGCCTCTGAGCCCTGCCCCGTTTCCCCTGCCAGATCATCATGGACGACCGGTGGCCCAACCCCCTGTTGTACTACATGAGGAAGAAGGCCCCAGGAGAGGGAACCGAGAGGAGGACAGGTGAGGGACCCAGGGTGTGGATGCCAAAATGTGCGCCATGGGGCTGTGTGGAACCTCGGCTCCACCAATGGAGACCCTGAGGCGTAGAGGAACTCTCCAACGCAGGGACCCCGGGTCAAAAGGGCATCACCGTCAGAGAGGGAGATTGGACAAGTGCAGTGCCAAACGGCTTCTGCCTGGGGAATCTTGAGGCAGGCGGGGCCAGGCAGCATCCATGAGCAGAGCTGGAGAGGCAAAGGCGGCTCGGCAGCTGCACTTGGGGGAATTGTCATTCCGGGGCCATGAGCCCCAACCTCAGGTCTCCTAGCATCGCCTTACACTTAGGCCCACCAAAGTTGCCTCCCGTCATGCTTGGCAGAGACATGTGGGTATCCTGGCGCAAAGGCTCACCCCGCCGCCCCGTCACCTTTCTGTGTTGGTCTGGACACCACCGTTGAACCCTTCATTTCCATAGGCAGCTCCTTTCCTCACGCCCCCAGGCATGCCGAAAGCACTGGCCAGGGTGCACAGATTAGTTGAATACATGGGTGGAGGAAAGGTAAGGAGATCACAGTCAGCAGCAGGGAGTGGCATGGGAGAGGGACCGCCGTTCCCAGGGAGGGCCTTCAAACCCTGAAGCAACCTTACCTATGGCCCAGAGAAGGTACACACGGGTCTCCTCCTGTGTGTGTGTGTGTCTGTCTGCGTCTCGGTGTGTCTGACCCTCCCAGGGAGCATCAAGAATTTGAGATGAATATGAGGGAGCATCGCACTTGACCGAAGCCAGTCCAGAAGCTTCAGATGCTCAGGCCAGTTCCTCTGCGCAGGAAGTAACCGAAGACTGGTGCGGGGGCGAAACATGGGGCAGATTGAGGCCCCAGGAGCCCTGGAAAAACATTGAAAGGTTGATAAACAAGGTCAAGTGTGCTTTGTGTGTGTGCACGCGCGTGTGCGCTGGCGCTCGGGTGTGCGCGCTCCCCTTTGGGGATGGGGGTCGGGGAAGGGCCTGAGCACATCGGCCTCATGTGGGTGTTTGACTTCTCTGCCTGGGCATTGCCGGCCCGTGGAATGGCTCGGCCTGTATGCTTGCCCAGAGGGCTAGGTCACACATGCGTGGGGACTGCATCCCAGGGGGCAGAGGTCCTTCCCCTGGAGGTGCGGGGGTGCTGGGCAGGGAGCGGAAATGAGACCAAGGCCCGCTCCCTGGGGCTCATCTCTTCCCTGGAGAAATGAGGACGTTCAAGGAAAGGGAGCGACGAGCCAGGGCCAATGTGTGTAGGACCCAGGTTCAGTGGATGGAGATGACAGTCGTCCAGGGATGCTCCCTGGTGGGTGACCTCAGACACATCCACTGCAAACGCCACGGGGGAGGCGGGGGGAGAACCCAAGGTTCATTACTCAGTTGAGCGGGCGCTGGAGCTCTTCCTGGGCCTAGGAATGCGCACAGGCTCTTGCTGACACGGTCAGCCTCTCAGAAGCAGCAACGATGATAGTGAGTGTGGGTCAGGCCTGATGGCGGGACGCTGGGAGAGGGGACAGAGTGAGGTGGGAAGGTAGGAAGGATGGCACTCTCAGTCGGGCACAGGAGCCAGGGCGAGCGTCTAATCTGTGGGGAAAGACACGCATACACACACACACACGCACAGATGCACACTCAGGGGCACAATCACTCACCCCCCATACAGACACACTCTTTCAGGCACTCCCACACACTGACACCCACACTCACTCTCACTCACCGCCCCACCCACACTCCTTCACTGACCCACATCCCCTGACATACGCCCACTCGGTCCCTCACTCAGGCACACACTCACTCAGCCCCCTCCCCCACAGGCTCCTTCACTCACATGTCCTGACACTCACACACTGACGCACCCATGCTCCCCCAGAAGCCCTAGGCCCCTGTTTCCCTAGGGCCCTCGTTTGGGGTCCGCCAGAGTGCAGACAGTCCGAGGGGAGGGGCGGGGGTAGCACGATTGGTAAGTGCAAGGGACGGGCCACTCACCCGTGTGCTCTCTGTCCCATGATGACTCTGGGGCTGATATCCCTTAGCCTTCTGTGCGTAGGTCCATGGAAAGACCTGGAGCATACAGAGCAGCTGTCTAACGCCACACCCAGGAGGCGGTGAGGTGAGCCACTGGGGTGGTTTCCCCCAAGCGGACGTCTGCTTTCCTGAGATGCCTCTGCCTGGGGAAGCTGGCAGACGACCGAGTCCGCTGCCAGTAGAGTGGGGAGATGTGAGCGTTTGCCCCACGAGGCTCTTCTCCATCCCCAGCTAAAGTGGCTGCAAGGACAGCAGCCCTGAGGGTGACGGACGATACTAACATTCCTGCCCCCCACCGCGCCGCACCCTGTGAAGCTCCCCGCTCCACAACTTCCGGGAAGTACGGCGGCTCTTTCCCAGAGGAGGGTTTGGCAGTCAAACAGCACGGATGCTGCTTGTCCCTTTCAGTATGCAGGACAGATCGCCTATCCAGCGTCAGGTTGTGGATTTGATGATCTGTAGGACCTAGCCTTGCCCCTTCCAGGGTGGGAAGAGGCGCCTGAGGCTCTAGGACGGAAGGCTTGGCTCTCTCAGACTGCGGGGAGACTGGCCTTCTCAGCTTCTTGGTCTGTAAATGCCGGGGTACCCGCCAGCTGGCCATTGGCTCCGCTTGTGCAGGTCAGATGAAAGTGTGACCTCAGAATCCGCAGCGGGACCAGGATAGCTCCCATGTTGGCGCACGGTCTGAGGGTTGTCCTAGGCTGGGCCGTTTTGGTGGACCGCAGGGTGTTCCTCTACACTTGTGCGGTTTGCTCGGGTGTTGCTGAGGACCAAAAGATTGGGGGGAGAGTTGGGCATAGGGGCCCCCACCTCTCAGCATCTCTGGCCAGCGCTCGGGCAACGGCGTGACGTTGAGGCCCGGCCCGGAGAGAAGGGTCAGGCGGGGGTGGGGGGCGGACGCTTTGGGAGATCAGGGAGCCCCAGATGTCAGGAGTCAATTGGATGCTGAGGGCGTCAGGGCCAGGGTCCCCAACAGGAAAGCGGGGAGCCGGGACAGCTCAGACAAAACTGTGCTGGCGTCCCGTTTGACCGCTTGGATAAGACCATGAGAGCATCCTGTCTAGCAGGCTCTGCAGGGGTGACCTTTCCAGCACGACCCAAAACCAAGCCACTAACCATGACACATCCGTCGCTGTCACGAGCTGAGGCACTTAGTCTCGAGATGTCGGCCCACAAGACCCATCATCACGGTAGACGGGGGCGTGATCCAAGCCCTGATTGGCAACACTTTGGCAACAAATCCACAGGCGGTCCACACTCAAGGTCCTGGAAAGAGCTTATAAGAAACCCTAAGTCTGAACGGGAACCCAGCAGCCTTCTCAGGGACTTTTGTACTCTGGCTCAATAAACTTTCCCTGCTGCCCAGTGCTCTTCGTCTGGTCTACCTCTTCCTTCCTCGAAGCAGCGCGGCCAAGACCCCAGGCACTAAGGGAACAAAACTCCTGTAACCCAGAGTGCAGTCTGATCGGAGAGGACCGCCTCAGGAATTCATGAGCGTTCTGGCTCCATGGTTCTGAAGCACGTGCTTCAGTCCCTGGCCTCTCTGGGTCTTCGAGTTCTTCTCTGCGTAAAGGGTGGATCGCGGGTGTCCCACTTTGCCCGTGTTTCTGTGTCTTCCTGAGCGTGCCTTGCCTTGGTGTGTCTTGGCCTGGCTCTGCCTGTGCCGTCATGTCTCGGTTCTCGCATCCACGCCTGAGCCCCGGACGGGCACACCTGCGCCCCCATAAGTGCCTTGGGCTTTGCGAGTCTCGCTGCTTTGCTCCAGCTGCCGGGCTGTTGACCTGACTTGCGTCTGTTGTGAGAGTTCCTGTCTCTGAGTCTGTCTGCCTGTGGATTGGACCCCGTTCCTTCCATTTCGGGATCGGAATCCTGGCCTCCTCAAAACGGGCAGGAGGGGTGGGGGTGCGGGTGGTGCTTTACTAATCACTGGTGAGCCCTGTGTAGTCCTTTGCTGCCCGTACCGTATTGGGCGCTGTGACACCTCCTTCAGTACAGATGAGCAGCCACACACCGAACCACCAGTCAGCGAGCGGCAGGGATCAGAGTGGCCTCGCTTAGGGCGTAAGGTCACTCTTACTCCGTCCTCCCTCTTCCAACTGCTCTCTGGCCTCGGGCCTAAAAGGTCAGTCTCTTGCACGGAGCATAGACTTGGGCAGCTTTTCAAAGGCAGAACGTTCTGCTGTTGTGCACATTGAGCGGGTTGCTGCCTACCCTCTTTACTGACCAGGGCAGATTGGCGTCCGCTGATGCACTACTTGGTTTCTGCGTACCCCGCGACATTTCCCATCCTCAATGCCTCCGTTACTTCCTCCTCTGGTGTCTCATTCATGTTTTAGGTACATGTGAACACTGACATCTTTGACACCGCAGGATGGAGCTCTGCTCGGCCTAGGAGAAGTTTGAGTTGCAGTGTGTGTGAGGGAGGTACGCAGGGTCGCGTCAGGGACGTGCGGGTGTCCGTCACGTCCACGGGGTCCTTCCTGCCCCCTTCGTTCTGAAATCTCTCTGCAAACGCTTGGCTTATCCACACGCTAGGGACACAGCCAAGTACGGTTTCCTGCAGGCCTCGGGCACCTTGGGTCTGCAGAACTCCTGCGCCTGGCTGACCTGAGTCTTCATACCCTCGGGCCGACACCTCCCCCTTGTGCCCTCCCCACAGCCCTCCCCCACCCTGTTCACCACGTAACCTCAACTTTCCCCTCTGGTTGCTTGCACACCTCGGACTTAACTTTCAGCTTCCGCATTCATGGGTGGTTCCATCCAGTAGGCCCCCTTCTGGGGCTGGCTTCTTTCACTTTAGCACAGTGCTTTACCGCATCTACGTTGAACGCACCTTTTCGGTGCTCCCCCCTCTCACATTGCAGCAAACACCTTAGCCGGGGGGGACCCAGGTCGGCCAATAATACGGACTTGGTTGGCGTAAGGCACGAGGGGCCTGCTCCCGGCTGTCTGTCATGACTCCACGGAAGGGCATCAAACAGCATACAAGATACAGCTCTGTGCGTGCTCAGCTGAGGAATGCAGACGGATGCCTGCTTGGACGGATTTGTCTTTGGGGCCAGATAGGCAGCCCAGAGTACTTCCATACTCAAATCCTGCTCTGGTGTTTGTTTTGCATGTACTCTACGGGGTGCCTTATTTCAGGCCAGCAGCTTGACTTAATGGACACACGGACGCGCTTCATTTCGGCAGGCCGGACTCTCCTTAGCATAGAGCCCCGCCTCCCACCTCCATCCCAGCCCCACCCCTCCGGACCCACGGGCTCATCCTCCCACTCCTTCTCCTTTTGTCTTGTGAACATTTTCTGGGTCATTGGTGCCGAACATCGCCTGCACGTTACAGTAGTTTATCTCTGAACCTGCCGAACGTATCACGTACCGTGTTCTGGCCTCCGTGCATCCGTAGGGGAAGCTGGCTCTTCCTCTCCCTGAGGCTCCCTGGTGTGTGATCGGTCAGTCCCAACTCTGTAGGCTGCCAAGAGACATGTCTCTGCCTCACTGGTCCACTGGCCTGGGCATCTCTTGGGAGCGTGCCTTCCACTAGGAGCGCACCGGACTCCTTGGATTTGCAGAGTGAGTATTGTGGGCCAATGTGCAAAGCCCTGTCACCTTAGGTCTTCGTGCAACTGCTGCGTGACTAACTCCCTCCCACCTGACTCTGGCGTTCCCGACTCGTGCCTGCCGGTGGTGGGCATGAGGGTTTCCCGCAGACCTCTGAGAAGCCTTCACTTCATTGCTTTGGGGCTTTGCCTCTCCATCTCACCCCGCATGACCTCGTGGGATCTGTCTGCAGGTCCACAGGTGCCTTCAGATCTCCTCTTGACGTCCAGGGAGGAATGTTTCCTTTCAGGCTGTAGGCTTTGCACTGTACAGAATTCAGCCTCCCTCCCTGCCTCCGGCCGTCCTCGCTTCCTCCCTCTCTCCCGCCCCCCTCCCTCCCTGTCCCCATGCCTCCCTCCTCCTCTGCCCTCCTCTCTCCCTTGCACCCCCTCCTCTCACTCCCTGTTCCTCTCCCTGGGCCCACCCTCTCTCCTCCTCTCCTTCTCCGCGCTGCTCTGCGTTGTTATCCGTGCAGGGTCCCCCGTTTGCGTCGACAACTAGAGTTTGAAACGGTGACGCGCTACCGCCCAGAACCGGGCACTTCACCCCAAGGGGGCTCCTCCGGCCTCTTTCCGGTCAAATAGCCCCTCCTGCCACGGGCGGGCCGACTCATTTCTCTTATGGACGGGAGGCCCTCCCACGGTGCAACACCAACACCCTTAGCCTTGCCATCACCCACTGGGCCTTCCTCCAACCTCATGCATCGTGCATCGTACACATTCCAGAATGCCTCCCTGCAGCGGACCGGCATGAGGTGTGGGACTGTCACCAAGGACATGCTGAGTACCTGAGAAAGGGCAGGCTGTGCTGCAAGTACTCACTTTGCCATCTGCTCCCTGGGTGGCACTCCACTGAGTGAGAGACAGACCATGGAAGAACTTGCAGCAGAGCTGGGGCAGCCAAGACAGCCACAGCTCCTCAGCAGGGCGATTTAAAGCAGGCTCTGTGGACCATTAGGCTGGAGCTCGGACATCCCTGGCAGTTAGGGTGAGGCGGGAAGGCAGACACAGGGAAAGGGAGCGCAGAAGTCAGACAAGGAGGGAGAAAGCAAAGATGAAGGGCCCAGCAGAGGAAAGTATGATAGGAGCGAGAACTACCAGTGGCTTTAACGAAAGAACACACCCAGAGTTATTACCCTTTAGGCTACGTGGGCGGCCCATTAGCATGCCACCGAGTCCCAATCGCGGACCTCACCGGGGCTGTGCCGGTGGTTGTGTAAGCACAGAGGTGACCTCGGACCTTGGCTCCTTGTTAATTTCAGGCCAAATATCTGTGTGTGGTTCCTCTCTTTGTAGGAGAGGCAGGCCGTTGGGGCGGGGAGGTCCCTGCGTTCGTGATCCTGCTGGGCAGCCTCCTGACTCCCTCGCGCACCGGTCGGGGAAACGGGGGAGTGCCATGTGGACAGCCATGTGGCGGTGGTTGGAGCACCGGCTGATGACTTCAGGGCTTCGCCCCGGCGTGACTAAGAAGGGGCCGGGTGAGGTTTCCGGGCGGCGGGCAGTCACCCTATTGAGCCGCTGGGTTTGAATTCCCCGGTGCCAGTAGCGTGTTCCCAGGGGAACTGATGAGAAGGTGAACACGAGGTTTGTGATAGCAGGGACCTCCCAGGAATGGCCTGGGAGGTGTCAGTGAAGAAAATGGGCAGGGACCCGTCACGGACGCCAAAGCTGAGCAGATGCACTTGCGCACCGGCTCCCACGGGGGCGAGGGGCGGGGCCAGGTGCTGCCACGCCCACCGCAGTGCATCTGGTGGGTTCCCGGGGCCGGTGAGCGTCCTGGGCGTGAGGCCGGGGTTCCTTCCCGCGAAGGCCACATGCGCCCCCCCGCCCCGCCACCCAGACGCCACCGGTCCCCAAGGCTTTGTGCGCATGCGTTCCCCAGGCCCGAGGCCTCTGCTAGGTACGGGCCTCCAGCCGTGGGCGCCAGAGCTCCACCTGCCGGCCGCTTGTGGGAGCCGCGTGCTCGCCCCTCCAGCTCCTTCCCTCGGTGGCTGCGGTGGTTCGGTCCAGGGCCCCATGGAGAGCGAGGCGGGGTCCGGGGATGCCGGGGCTGCCCCGGCATCCTTGGACCAGCTTAGTCCGCTGCCGCTGAGGGGGTCGTGGGGAGGAGGGGGCCCGTGGGGAGGCAGATGCCTGGAGCGAGGCTGGGGTGCCAGAGGCCCTGGGGCGGGGGGCATGGCGGCAGAGGCTGTGCGGGAGGCTGAGAACCGGCACCGCAGAGGCGAGGCCGGCCCGGGGGAGAATTTGGTGGCCCTGGGGGGAGTTCTCACCTGGCTCGCCGGAGGGACATCATATCCAGTGCATCCCAGGCCGTATCCTTCCTCCGGCTGGTGGGGCTCGGCTGCTGTGGAGGATCACCGAGAGGAGGGCAGCAGCATAGCCACGGCCACGGCCATGAGCGCTGGGGGAAGGGCTCTTCGCCCCCTTCCCTGGTGGGAGTGGGCCCACGATCCCTACAATGCACAGCAGAGGAAGCCGGGGCGTGGCAGGGTTGAGAACGCTGGGGCTGCGCCCTCTCCAGACCCTGTCTGTGCAGAAGCTGCGGGCGGAAGCTTTGGACTCCCAACAGCCTTGCAGGGTTCAGGGAACACGGGTCAACACGCTTCGACAAGTAGTGTAGCACGAAGCCCGCTTGGCTCAGAGTAGATATTGGAAGGAAACGTTTGCATGGGGCAGACGGAGAGGCTGCCCTCCCCCCTTCCCTGTCCTTCAGAGCCTGCGTGGTTTTCCAAATTTCCAAAGTTCAGGGCTGACCCACAATGTCGTCCACTCTCGGGTTGCCAAGCCAGTCAGCCGGCCGCCTCGCTTCGGCCGACCGCGGGAACCCAGACACGGCGCTGCCGGGATGCTGCAAACTCTGTCTCCACAGGCCCCACACAGCCAGGCCGGGACCCCAGGCCCAGGCGCCTACCCGCACCTTTCCTCCCTGCCTGTCGCTCCCTCTCTGTGTCCTCGCCCGCCCTCTCCCCCTGTCCTCTCTGCCCTCCCTCTGTGTCCCTTCCTCCCGGTGTGCGGTCTCTCTGTCCCTCTCTCTCTTTTCCTTTCCCCCTGCCCCCACCTACCGCTTTCCCTCCCTCACTCGCTGACTCTGCCAGGACCACCCTTTGGGCCGTGGGTGCGCAGCCATGCTCCAGGTGACACGAGCGCCCCCCTCCTGGGCACAGGAGGCCCCTCAAAGTCACGGGGCTTCAGGCAAACACACAAGCAATCCCGGCCGTGACAGTGGGACGGGGCACACCCAGCCGTCCAAAGCAGTGACTGCCTGCAGGCCACACGCACAGGCCAGGGGGACGTGGGAACAGAGCGCAGTCAGGCCCTCGGCCTTGCCCTGTCGCGGGCAGGCAGCCTCAGAGGTGCTGGAAGCCAAGGGACTACCCAGGGTGAAGCAGGTGGGAAGAAAGTGCAGGTGCTGACGAGGTTGGGAGGGCGGCAGTGCTTGGCGTTTCTGCACTTTTGCAACTTCCGTCGCTTCCTCTCAGCCGGGAAGGTCCGGGTGGCTCCTGCCTCTCTTTCCGTAGCACGTGCCGGCGAGGCTCCTTGACCCAACGCAGATCCTGAAACACCCCAAGATATCAGCTGTGATGGGTGACCAGGACAGAGACGTGCTCAGCTACATGACCAATTTGGAGGTCAGTCCTGGGAGACGGAGGCTGGGGGAGGACCGGTGGGCGTGGGGTTTGAGCAGGAGGGGGCCGGGCAACGTGGTTCAGTGCTGCAGCCAGGCAAACAGCTCGGGGCACCTAGAAGACACGTTCCCCCTTCCCGTCCTCTTTCTTCGGCGGGGCAGGTGGAGGTACTGGGCCATCCCAAATACCGCTTCAGTTTGATGTTTTCCATTGGAAGCAACCCCTACTTCCAGAACAAAGTGATCATTAGGGTGTATCGCCTTAGCATTGCCGGTGGGAGTGAGCTTGAGCTTCGAGGATGTTCGGGGCGGGCGGGGGGGAGCACTTGGGAACGGGAGGGGAGGTGCGTGGGATCTCCAGCATGGGGTGGACCAGGCCCAGGAGGGAGACCGGCTGGGAGGTTGAGAGGAAGAGAAGGCGAGAGGGCGTGGGTCCTAGGCCGTGGAGAGCCTCTCCTAAATTTTCCCTTCCTGCAGGATATAGGGCGAGTTGTTCCACACCTGTCCAGTGTTTTGGGACTATGAACATGGATCTGCCTGCCACAGGCACGACACCACCAGCCTTAACTTCTTCAACTGGTTGTGTGACCCCAGCGTCCCAGGTTCTAACAGGATCGCCGAGGTGGGGCCCCTGGCGGCCTTCGTCGGCCGGGCTGATGCCCGAGCCCCGGCTGCTTGGAACGGGGTCCAGGGCCTGTGCTCAGCTGGCCTGTTTCGCCTACCAGGTCGTCATCGAAGACCTGTGGCCCAATCCTCTGCTGTACTACCCGAGTTAGGAAGGCATCCGAAGGGAATGAACTGCGAGGAGTGCCTGTCGGTGAGAAGCCAGGGCTGCTGGGTCCTGACTTGTGTGTGTGGAAGTTGCCGTGGGACAGGCAGATTAGTGGTGGGGAAACTGAGGCTCAGAGGAGACTGGGCCCCAGCTCACCCAGGGAGCGGGTAGCAGGGTGAGAAGTGAACCTAGGGGAACTCAGCACACATCCAGGTGGGTGCGTCCATGCGGGCAAGTTCAGGCCCCCCATGCTGGCAGCCGCAACGTCCCAGGTCACACGGGAGAAGCAAGGTTTCTCCACCCCGTTATTCTGAACTGACACCTGTGTGCATCAGCCCCTTTCTCAGGACCCCGGCCTCTCGTTCAGTTGGGGATGTTCTGCCAGTCTTTTTGATTGGAGCTCCTTTTCCCAGCCCGCTCCTTGCCGAAATTCCCCCACTTCGCTCCATGTTCCGGACCCCCCCATGGCTTCCCACGGCCTCATGGCCATTCTTCAGAATGGCACTGGGCCATGGGCTGGAGGCTCCTGAGTCTCTAGGTGAGGAGGAACAGGATCTCACGAGGACAGAGGACACCCTCATCCCGCCTTGGCTATCCTTGGCATTATGCAATTTCACGAATCCCTAACGTGTGTGTGTGTGTGTGTGTGTGTGTGCGCGCGCGCGTGCGCCCAGGTCACGGTAGCTGTGTGGACGTGGACCACACAGAGATCAGAGTCTGACCAACCAGAAGATGTCAAGGAGATATTCACCACTGTGAACGATGGGAGGATGAGTTAGGTGGTGCTTTGCCTGCACAGGACAGAAATGGGGGAAAGGATCACGTGTGGCAGCTCTGGAGAGTATCCAGCACGTGTCTGAACAGATGGCGAGAGACATAAGTTAAGAAGGGCTGTGCATCTGTGTGTGGGTTTGTCCTTGGAGCCAGGACAGGGCGAGGAGGCTATCTGCCTCATGAGACCCTCCAACCCCCGCCGTGTGGAATTGCCTATGTGGCGGTGTTGTTCAGCATGGGCACAGGGCAGGCCAGGGCATGGCATGAGGACATCCGAGGCAGGCTCAAGAGGAGGGCGGAAAAGGCAGACGTCTGTTCATTAGTGTCTGATACTTCAGGGCAGGGCACAGAGGTGGGGAATTGTCCTGGAGAGCAGGACCCTCGTGGCTTGGTGGCTCCTCGTCCCGCCCATTGACACCACTTAGGGAGCTTGGCCCAGTACCCTTGCTCCTGGAAGCATGCCCCGCACGGCTGTGATGCGTTCCCATGCATGCATCTGTCAGGAGCACTGCAAAACCCCTGTGTCCTGGGAGGACGAAGGAGGAGGCTGTCTCTCGTGGTCCCTGTGGACCCACGCTGTCCCGCGACGCAAAACCCGCCCACAGGGGACAGTTAGAAGGACGCATGAGGGAAGTCAGGTGTGAGTGGTGGAAGATAATGCGGCTTTGTGAGTGGGCTGTGTGAGGGAGGTCTGCGTTTGGCTGTCTGTGTGTGCGTGTGCGTGCATGTGTGTACTTGCACGTGCAGCCACCTGAGCATGCCTCTATGCCGGGGATCGTGTATGTTTGTGTGGTGTGTGTGAGTTTTAATGTGCACATGTGTGCATGGGAAGAGTGCATGCCTGTGGACCGGAGACCATGTGTCTTAGTGTGTGTATCGGGAGGGTGTTTTTGCAGGTGTACGGTTGTGTGTTTGCGAGGCCACGTGTGTGTGCTTTGTGTTGGGACCCTGGGTGTTTATGTGTTGTGTGGTTGCATGCCCACGTATGTGTTGGTGTGTGTGGCCAAGTGTACATGTTTGTGTGCCACAGACCTTGTGAGTTGGCGTGTGTTCCCTCGGTGTGTTTGCACACGAATAGGCGTGTGTGTGCGCGCGTGTACAGCCAAGTGCACATACCTGTGTCTGGGCACTGTGTGTGTTTCTATTTCATGTGTGTTTGCATGTGTGTGTATGTGTGTATGTGTGCGGCCATACGTGCATGCCTGTGTGCCGGTGATACAGTGTGTTTCCCAGGGTTGTGTGAGTGTGTGTTTGTGTGTGTTTCTTGTGCACCTTAATATGTGTTCCTATCAAGGCCTTGCCTGTGCACTGGAGATCATATGCGTTTGGTTTGTGTTTCCTGAGTGGCTCTTTGCCTGCACACAGTGGACTGTGTTTGTGGCCAAGTTGAATGCCTGTGTACGGGGACCATGTGTGTGTTGCGTGGTCCGTGGGTTTCCCAGGGCCTATGAATGTGTGTGTGCATGCTAGCAGAAATCTGCCTGGCTGTGTGTGCTAGTCCCTGGGTATATGGTGTGTGCATGTGTTTTCAGGCGCACCTGGGTGTGTGACTTTCTGTGGGGCTTTGTATGTATGGACGTGTGCCAGGGACCTTCCGTGTGAGTGTTGAGTATTTGTGTGCTTTCATGCACAATGGTGTCTGTTGTGTGTCTGTGTGTTTGCAGGCCTTTGGCTGATTGTGTGTGTGTGTGTGTGTGTGTGTGCGCACTTCTGTAGCCACCAGTTCATGCCTGTGTTGGAGATTGTGTGTGTGATTGGTGTGTGTGTGTGTTGCATTAGCATGTGTGTATTTGGGTGGTCATGTGTGCAGACCTGTGTGCCGAAAACACGCGTGGCTGTGTGTGCGTTGCATATATATGTGTTGGCATGAGCACGTGTGTGTATGTGTGTGTGTCTGTGGTTGCGGGACCAGCAGTGTATGCCTGTGTACTGAAGACCGTGTGTGTTCCTTGAGTCTCTGTGTGTTGTACGGGCTGTGTGTGTGTGTGTGTGTGTGTGTGTGTGTGTGTGTGTGTGTGTGTTTCCGGGGCCAATTGTGTATTCTTCTGTGCTGGAGGTTTGTGTATGTTGTGTGCATGGAATTACACGTGCAAAAGTGTGTGCGTGTGTGTTGGGTAGCTCAGCACACATGCCTGTGTGCCAGAGACTGTGTGGGGTGCATGTGTGCATGTTTGCATTAACACGTGCATGTGTGTATGTTGGTATGGCTCGTGCATTCCTGTGTGACGCAGACCGTGTGTATCTGTTCCCTGTGGGTATCCTGAGGGCAGGTGTGTGTGTGTGTGTGTGTCTGGGTGAGGGCCAGTTGTTTATGCATGTGTGCCTAAGACCATGTGTATTTGTTGCACCTGTGTCTATGGGAGTTCTTGGGCAGAGGGGGTTGTGTGTGTGTGTGCCGGGCCAAGCGTTTATGGCTATGCCAGAGACCTTGTGTGAGTGTTGTGTGTGTGTTTGCGAGTGCAGCTGTGTGTGTTTGCATGGGCAAGTGCGCATGGGTTTCTGCAGCACGTGTGTGTTTGTGTGTTATGTGATCTGAGTGTGTGTGCATGCACTGGTGTGAGTATAAGTGGGTGTGTGCAGCCACATGCATGCCTGTGGGCCTCAGATTGTGTGTGTGTGTGCACGCCTGTGTGAGAGAGAGAGAGAGAGTGGTGCCTGTCAGCATGGGTTTGTGTCTGCGTGCATGCGTGTGGCCATCTTCTTTCCCATGTGCTGAGCCCGGGTGTGTGGGTGTGTGTCATGTGTGTGTGTTTGCATGTGCCTGTGTGTGTTGTGTCTCTGTGTGTTTCCAGGCATGTGTGTGTGTGTGTGTGTTTGTGTGTCCACAGGCGCATGCCTGTGTAGACCGTATGTGTGTGTGTTGCGTGTCTAAGTGTTTGCATGTGCACACGTGTGTATGAGTGCATGTGTAGGCCCCGGGCAGGAAAGGAGAGGTCCTGCGGGATTTCCAGCTCTGCCGATGATGGAGAAAGAGGCAAGAGGCCAAGTGCAGCCACGTCCCTCCAGACACACAGGTCTTGTTTGTATTCCGTGGTTATTCAGGGGTCTGTCTCCCCTCTCGATGAACAGACACACAGAGGTGAAGGCAAGGAGGATGCAGTGAGAGTTGGCAGGCGGGTGTGAGGCACACCACCCATCTGTGCTGCTTGCACGGATGGTCCCAGGTGTGGGAAATAGCTAGGGGTTTCCGTCTCCTTCCCAGGAAGCACACCTCTTGTCATTGGCCCTTCTCACCTTCCCTCCCCGGCAAGGACAATGCCAGCGTCTGTCATTGAACAAATGTCACTCGGGAGTGCCAGTGGACTTGGACAGCATCCACATGAAGGGCGAACAGATGGAAAACATGGTCCAAGACCGTGGGGGCGCATATGAAATCCACTCTGGAGGAAACGTGTGGAGACCCGGTCGGGGACTAGGCCTGGATGTATGTGCATGCTTCCCCCAACTGAGACGGGGGGAGGGGGAGTACAAGGAGCCCCTGCTTGTCAGTGATGACTGGATAGACTGGCTTGCATTGATGCCAGACCAACGGCCCCAAGCCTACTTTGCTGGCTCAAAACCACTCGTGGGCATTCTCTCACCACATTTGTGGGCCAGCTCTGGGGACGTGATGGCCTGGCTTGATATTCTGCTCACGGTCTCACCCGGCTGGCCCGGAGCGGGGAAGTCGAGAGTGGATGCGTTCTCCTCTGCAGGCCAGATGACCCGGGAACCCCTTCCTGGGGCATTCATGCTGTTGGCAGAATGCAACACAAGATGCTCCATCTCTGGTGGTGAAGGCGTTCGTGCTGCTTGTCACCTGGGTGCCATGTTCAGCTCCTTGCCGCCTGGCCTTGGCCTTCCAAAGAGTGAGCACTGAGGTCACCGACCCAGCAGACTGCATCCACCTGCCACCCTCTCCACAGTGTTCGCCCAGACTTCCTCTTCAGGGAGGGGCATCTGGATCCCCTTTGCTGTATGCCTCCAGGAAAAGCATATGTTTTCTGTCATCCGGTTTGGTTTAGTTGATCTTATTTGTTCTAAAAAAAAGTTTTTTCTTTGCAATGTCCCATCTTTACAGCTAACTGTATTCATGATTTCTTCATTTACCGCGACTCCTTTATTTTTTTAATTTTAATTTCAATTGCAGTTAATTTAATATATCGTGCCATATTACTTGTCTGTGTTTATAATCATTTTTCAGTTTCAAACAAGTACTTTGTCTCTATATAGCTGCTCTATGCTTAATTCCTATAATCTTTTTAATCCAAGCCACCATCTCATGATGTTAAGACAGTTTTAATAACTAAGATTGTATTTCTTGTTTGTGGTTTGCCTTTTTCCCCTTTGTTAAATTGTTTAGTTACATATGGAAAATCCAAAGGAAAACTCCTTCTTTCATGTTTATTTTTATATAATTAAGGGTTTTATGTACATTGTGTATTAATTTTTTTATGTTTTACTAACTACTTCAAGCTTTATAATTGTCTTATTCTCTTTAACAACTGAAATAGAATAAGTTTAGGCGTATATGTTTTTGATAGAACACATGAGCGCTCTGAAGTTTTATGAGGTGTGATTATGTATTTGTCAACTTTTCAATTTGATTTATTTTTTTATATTATCTTATTAACTATTATCACAAGTCATGGTGGAAGGTTTTACATTTTTGAAATTTTAATTGTTAAAATCTTTTTTTTTACAATGTTAAAAGAATGTCATTTTAATGGATAGAATTGATGCTTTTCTAAGGAATAACTGCAGAGAAGTTAGGGTCTTAATTCAACTGTTTTGTTTTAATTGGAAGTTCTGATCTCTTTTTTTTTTTTTTTTTTATCACAGTGTGACCAGATTGGTACTGGTCATTATAACCACTGGTTTACAATAGACTCTGCATTACAAGAATCATTAATGATGAAAGTGGCAGTGTTGCCTGTTTATGAAGACTAGATGACTTTGGCTTTTCAACCCAAGGCATGAGTGCCTGGTTTAGGGGATGACCTGTTTTGGCTGATGTGGAAAATATCCAGGAATAGTGTGGGCTGACAATGGTAGCAAGTGCCTTTAGACTGGTAAAGCCTATCTGTCTCCAGCTGCCATTTCCAGACACTGGTCTGCACATAACAGCACTGCCAGGAGTCACAGGTTCCTGTGAAGGCAATGGTAGAATTTTGATTAAAGCCACTGTCTTAAATTCTTACTTATTATTAGACTTTGTTAGTTGGAAAAGAGAAAAACTATTCAGAAAATAAAGAGGTCTCAAATAGCTAGCAGCCAATCAATATAATTACCAAATAGATTCTTCTCATAGGAAACTACTGATAATGCCATTGACCGTTAGTCCATAAAGATGGCATTTATAAAGGCAAATTAAGGTTTCAGATATGATGAAATTTAGAAGCCATGTATTAGAATATACAGAATTATATGAAATTCCTAATTTCTATGGACACCACCAAAACAGCATTTCAGTGTGGATAGTTAAGAATAACAAGTGTCAGATAAACCAGAGATTAATAGCATACATTTTTGAGGAAGTTTGTTCTGCAAGTAATTTTGTTTATTCCCACTGAACAAGAACCCAATTTCTTATATTTATAACTTACTAATTGCATGGTCTACATTTTTATATGTAGAAAAATTTATAGTTTCTATGAATTAGAATTAAAAAAGGAACAGGAACTGTTTACCACATTCGTATCAGAGCCTTTCTCCTGAGTAATGAAGCAGATAATAGAACTGCCAATGTCAGGGTGGAGGTGGGCACAGCCTGAAGCTCCCATCACCTGCATCTGTAACATTTCTGGATTCTCATCTGTTTCTCCTAGAAAAACAGGTACAAAATAAGAAGTCCAAGAGATATAGCCTGCATTGTAACACTAACTAATGAGATGATATCATCATCACTTTAAATTATCTCTAAGTTTTAATGCCAAAAAACTTCATTTATTTTGTTATCACCTTCTTACTGCACATATTTATCCATTCTAATAATTTTCTTCACGTTTTAAATGCCATTCCAAATAATTTGCAATTTTATTTTCATTTGTAAAATATATTTCAAGTCATATCTAACTTCATTTTCTTAAGTATAAGTAAAAACAATGACCTATGTTTTTCATTATTATAAAGTTAGCACATTTAGGAAGCAGTCCATGTCTACTTTATTTACTAAACTTGACTGTACACAGAAAGATCTACCTTGTATCATTTTGCACATTTGAAATCTTATGTAGTCATTATCAAAACGATCATTTTATAAAACCAAAACAAATCCCAGAGAATATCTCTGAGTTTGATCAAAACCCAGACACTGAAAATAGAAGAATCACAGGATGATGGAATCCCTGGTTACACAGCCACATTTTCTTTTTACATTTCGGATCATGTTGTTAATCTAGTATTTACTAATGATTTCTTAGGGTCTCCTTGGATAGTAAGTAGCATGCAATTATAAAACTCCTGAAACCCTTGACTAAATTTTTTCACTGTTAATATAAGTCGATAGTTAAATACAAATTTTTCATGTTCCCATTAAAAATTAGTTGAGTTATGAAAAAAAATTAAAATTAATAATGGAGACAATATTGGCTAGAATTCTTACCTGAATTTTAACATCAAACAAATGGATCCCCCATCTCACATATTTTAGAACCACTGTCCTAATAAGCAAATTAACTACTGACCTGGTTTGAGAACTCTTGGCCCAGAAAGCCAGCATTCTGAGCTACTGAGGTTCTTCAGATGTCCCAATGGTGCTAAGAGCTGAATGGGAGTCTGGACCTCTTGAAGGAGCAGCAGTGCTAGATCATTTCTTGCTGCCCCACTCACCAACCGAAATCTCTCATGCAGTAGAATGTTAGACACCTTAATAACTCTCAGAGGTGCTCCAGGGTGCTTCAGGCCTAGTATTACAGCAGTGTCTTCAGGATTCCTAAGTGTGTAGTTAGAGACTAATTAGAATATATTCACTAGGATATATGAGGCCTTAACAGCCATCAGTATTAGGCTTTGTAATGTATTCCATTAGCTATGATGTATAAAGTTCCTACTTTACCTGTAGGGAAATCAGAACACTATGAAAACTCAAAATTCATACACAGTGGAACTAGGGAGGTATTAACTAAAGGAAATATCAATCAAACACGCTGAGGCAAATTTCTTGCCTAGCCTGATGCAAAGATTCTATAGAGATAAGAGATACTGTTCAGGCATAATATGAAGTGAATTAATTCAAAGAAGACTTCAACAAACTAATTTGAAAATACTTTAGCACAGTGTATTATATGAAGCAGGATGCAAACTTACATGTTCCTGACACAGTGGGCAGCAGTGAGAACCCAAGAGCTGCTAACAAGGGAACCACTGCAAATTTGACTGCCACAGCTGATGATCATGGCTTGCCAAGGCATGGCATATCGTAGAGAAATTCGATCTGCTAAAGCTGAGAATAAAAGTAAATTCAGTACAATCGTCATCTGTAGCCCATCTTTAAAGTTTTCATCCTTCCTATCCCTTCTAAACTTATCACGGTTACTAAAATTGACTTGCAAACACACAGTCTGTATTGTTACAAAGATGCTATTTCCCTAAAAGGAATAATTGCCTTATTGTTATGTTTCCAGATCAATCATTTCTTTATGGTCCAGTTTAATTACCTTTCATTTGTCAAACTATTGGGAACTATTATAGGTCTCTTCCCAAGGGGAATTCTTTTTCAGCTGTTAGTTTGCTTAGTTAGGAGTCATTAATATAGTAAGCAATAAAAAAAGAAGCAAAATTTTATTTGACCATTTATTGGAGAAATAAATTTAAAAATTTAAGTGGAACAGAAGGAACTGAGCTTAATTACTTTTTAAATATTCAGTGACACTTAGGAGGGGATGATGGTGGTATAGCAGGAAGACACTATAGTCACCCCATGCAATGAACACAACTATATAACCATCAAATTATCTGAAATGCAACATAATTTGATCTGAAGACTGAGAGAACAAATTATACAGCTAAAGAGACAGAAGCAGCCATATCAAAGAAGGCAGGAAGTGTGGAGATGTTGTTTGGGAGAGAAATGGCTCATGGCCACTGCAGTGGGTAGGGAGCAATGATGTAGAAGAAGGGTGACAGACAGACTAGCACACATAGCAGTGCACAAGGATAACAAACCCCATAGGAATTAGCTTGGAAAGTGAAAGGGGCTGAATTTTGTAGTTTTAAAGGTCAGTAGGCTTGGCTCTGGGAGAGCCCAGAGGCCTTGAGGCTGCTCCTAGAGAAAAGACAGGTAAACAGCCTGGGAACATACAGTGTGGAAACAGCAATCTGAAGAGCACCTGGGCCACACAGCAGAGAGGCTTCAGTTCAGAGAATGTCCCAGAGGCAGTGTTCATAGACAGACCATCTCCAGGAACAAAGGATCTAGAAAGTACCATTTATGTCCCCTGCCCCTCAGAATAAACACAGGGCCACCTGCGGTAACCAGTGCAGCATGGTTGCTTGCTACACAACTTTTTTACACCATGTTCCACCCCTTTGTGCCCTGGCAAGACTGCCCTTCTCAGTCAAATTTGCCTCAGTCTCAGTGTGGTGGATTTTTCACCAGGGTGGCCTTCCCATAACCCTAGTACAGACTCCTGCCTATGTCACATCTCCCAACCTGAGAGTTTTGTGAAGCCTTGCGTCCAGAGGCAGTGGTAACACATCTCATTTCACAAGCAGTCCAGAACACACCTAGTTAAAACCAACCACATTCAGGCCAGAGTTTAAACACTACCCAGAGCAGGTGAAGAGAGCCACTGTAAAAGACTGGCTGAAATGATAAAGTGGCCAGAATGAAACAAAAGAACAAAGGCAGCACACACTGGAAGCATGCCTGGAAGTGGCAGCATTTGGGGAACAGTAACACGATACAGCAGGTCACTACAGGACCTCTTCTTCCTAAGACCATTACTGTCCAAAGAGGAATTGTAGCTAACCTCCCTAACACAGAGAAATAGGCATGGAGACTTAGACAAAATAAAAAGATGGAGAAATCTGTCTTAAATGAAAGACCAAGATAAGGCCAAGGCCAGATGTCTAAGCAAAACTGCTATAAGTGGCATGCTTGATAGAGGATTCAAAATAATGGTCATAAGGATACTCACTGGATTGAGAAAAGACTGGAAGGCATCAGTGAGACTACTAACACAAAAAATAACATAGGAGATAAAGGGCTTAATAAATGAAATGAGAAACATTCTTGATGGCATGAAGAATAGAAGAAATGAGGAACAAATTAATGATCTAGGAGACAGAATAATGGAAAGTAATCAAGCTGAACAAAAGAGAGAAGAGAGAAGTACACAAAATGAGAATAAACTCAGTGACTCCATCAAATGTAATAACATTCATTTCATAGGAGCCAAGAAGTAGAGAGAAAAGGGGGCACAGAAATTATTTAAAGAGATAGTAACTGAAACTCCCCTAATCTGGAGAAGGAAACATATCCAGATGCACGAAGCACAGAAACCCCTCCACAAAATCAACAAAAGTAGACCCACACCAAGATTTAAACTTACACCAAGTAATTAATTTAATTTAATTCCACCAAGTAATTAAACTAGCAAAATACAGTGACAAGACAAAATTTTGAAAGCAGCAAAACAAAAGAAGACAGTTACATACAAGGAAAATGCATAAGGATAAGAGTGGATTTTCAGCAGGAAGGAGTGGCATGATATTTTTAAAGTGCTAAATGCGGAAAATCTGCAGCCAAGAATACTCTATCTAGCAAGGCTATCCTTCAGAACAGAAGGAAAGATAGTTTTCCAGGCAAAAGACAACTAAAGAAGTTGGTGACCAGTAAACCAGTTCTGCAAGAAATATTAAAAGGGGACTCTTTGAGTGGAAACAGGAGACCAAAAGTTATAGTAGGAAGGTAGGAAACATATGAGGAGTAAAAATTAACACTTCTATAAAATGTCATGCAAGGAACTCAGAAAATAAAAGGATTTAAAATATGACAGCATACGGGGACTGGGTGGCTCATTTGGTTAAGCCCCTTGATTTTGGTCTGGTTTATGATCTCAGGGTTTTGAGTTTGAGCCCAAGTCCAGCTCCATGTTGGGCATAGAGTCTGTTTAAGATTCTCTCTCTCCCTTTCCCCCATCCCTCCCCTCCCCTCTTGCTCACGCTTTCTCAAAAAATAAACAAATAGATAAATAAAGAGATAAATAACAGCAGATATTAAAATGAGAGGCGGAAAGGAGTAAAGAATGGTTTCAAGCTTAAATGACCATAAACTTAATATAGACTGCTACATGTAGAAGATATTATATACAAACCTAATGGTAACTACAAATCAAAGACACTAATAAATATGCAAAGAATAAAGAAAAAATAACCAGGTATATCACTAAAGAAAATCAGCAAACCATTAAAGAAAGACAAGAATGTATCAAAGAAAATCTTCATAAACAACCACAAAGCAAATACATTGATATGTATTTAACAATAATTATGTTGAATGTAAATGGAGTGAATATTCCAATCAGAAGACAAAGAGTGACACAATGGATGTGTCCATCCATGGGGAAGACCCAACTGTATGCTGTCTATAATAGACTCATTTGAGACCTAAAGACACCTGCAGATTGAAATGAGGGGATGGAAAAACATTTATCATGCAAATGGCTATAAGAAGAAAGCCGAAGTGGCAATACTTTTATTGTACAAACTAGACTTTAGATTTTTAAAAAAATTTTTATTTGACAGAGAGAGAGAGAGAGAGCACAAGCAGGGGGAGTGGCAGGCAGAGGCAGAGGGAGAAGCAGGCTCCCCACGGAGGAGGGGGAGCCCAATGTGGGACTCCATCCCAGGATCCTGGATCCCAGGATCATGACCTGAGCCGAAGGCAGTCGCCCAACCAACTGAGCCACCCAGGCACCCCAAACTGGACTTTTAAACAAAGACTATTAACAAAAGACAAAGAAGGGCACTATATAATCATAAAGGGGACAATCCAACAAGAAGATCTAAAACTTGTAAATATTTATACACCCAACATGGGAGAACCCAAATACATAAAGCAGTTAATAACATTAAGGAACTCATTGATAATAATGAAATAATAGTAGTGGACTTTAACACCACACTTACATCAATGGACAGATCATCCAAACAGAAAATCAACAAGGAAACAGGGCTTTAAATGACATAATGGACCAGATAAACTTAACATATATAATCATGACATTCCAACCTAAAAGAGCAAAGGACACATTCTTTTCAAGTGCATTTGGGTCATCCTCCAGAATAGATCACATGTAAGCCCACAAAACAGGCCTCAAGAAATTCAAGATGGAAGTCATACCATGCATCTTTTCTGACCACAATGCTATAAAATGAGAAATTAACCACAAGAAAAAAAAAATCTGGAAAGACCACAAATACATGGAAGTTAAACTAAATATAAGTAATGAATAAGTGAACCAGGAAATCAGAGAAGGAATAAAAAAGTACATGGAAATAAATGAAAATGAAAACACAACAGTCCAAAACTGTTGAGTTTCATCAAAAGTGGTCCTAAGAGGGAAGTACATAGCAATACATACCTAGTTCAACCAGCAAGAAAAGTCTCAAATAAGCTCACCTTACACCTAAAGGAGCTAGCGAAAGAACAATAAACAAAGCCTAAAACCAGGAGAAGGAAGGAAATTATAAACATGAAAACAGAAATAAATGATATAGAAACTAAAAACAACAACAGAACAGATCAATGAAACCAAGAGCTGGTTCTCGGAAAAATACTAATAAAATTGATAAGCCTCCAGGCAGATTTATCAAGAAGCAAAGAGGAAGGACTAAAATAAATAAAATTACAAATGAGAGAGAAATAACAACCAACACCACAAAAATACAAACAGATATACAGATAATTATAAGAAAATATGAGAAACTATATGCCAACAAACTGGACAACTTGGAAGCAATTGGTAAATTCCTAGAAAAAGGAACAGAAAATTTGAAAAGATTGATTACCAACCTATAAATTGAATCAGTAATAATAATGATAAAAAAAAAACTCCCAACAAACAAAAGTCCAGGATGAGATGGCTCCCCAGATGAATTCTACCAAACATTCAGAGTTAATACCTATTCTCAAACTATTCCTAAATACAGAAAAGGAAGGATCACTTCCAAATCCATTCTATGAGGAGAGAATTACTCTAAAATCAAAACCAGAGAAACGCTCCACTAAAAAAGACAATAGGCCAATATCTGATGAACACGGATGGAAAAATTCCTGAGAAAATACTAGCAAATCAAATAGAACAATACATTAAATAAATCATTCACCCACTCAAATCGGATTTATTTCTGAGTGGTAGGTGGTTCAATTATCACAAATCAATGTGATATACCATCAATAAAAGGATAAAACCATATGATTATTTCAAGAGACACAGGAAAAGCATTTGACAAAGTACAAATATCCATTCATGATAAAGATCCTCACCAAGGTAGATTTAGAAGGAACATACTGCAACATAATAAAGGCCATATATGAAAACCCCAGACACCATCAACCACAATGGCAAAAAACAGAGCTCTTTCCCTATTTAGGAAAAAAAAAATGATGTCCACTCTCACCACTGTTATTAATCATAGTATTAGAAGTCCTAGCCTCGGCAATCAGATAAGCACTAGAATCAAAGGCATCCAGTCAGCAAGAAAGAAGCAAAACTTTCACTACCTGCAGATGACGTGACACTATATACAGAAAACTGACATGACTCCAACAAAAATTCAGGTAGAACTGATAAAGTCAAGTCTCAGGATACAAAGTAAATGTGCAGAAATCTGTTACATTTCTATACACCAATTAATGAGCAGCAAAAAGAGAAATTAAGAAAGCAATCCCATTTACAGTTTTACCGAAAACAGTAAGATATCTAGGAATAAATGTAACCAGAGGTTTGAAAGACCTGTACTCTGAACTGTAAAACACGGATGAAAGAATTTGTAGAGCACACAAAAAATGATGAACATCCCACAGTCATGCACTGGAAGAAAAATTACTTGAAAATGTCTCTAACCCACAGCAATCTACAAATTTAATGTAATCCTATCAAAACACCACCAGGGTTTTTCATAGAGCTAGAAAAATCCAAAAATTTGTTTGGAACCACAGAAGAACTTTGTTTTTAAATTATTTTACGTATATATTTTTATTATTATGTTCAGTTAGCAAACATATACAGAAGAACTTTAATTGTCAAAGCAATGTTGAAAAAGAAAAGTTAAGCTGGAAGCAGTACATCTAGTCTTCAAGTTATATTACAAAGCTGTAGTGATCAATACAGTATGGTACTGGTACAGAATATACAGATACATAACACACAAAAATAGATCAATGAAACAGAATAGAAAATCCAGAAATAAACACACAATTTTGTGGTCAACTAATCTTTGACAAAGCAGAAAAGAATATCCAATGGCAAAAAGACAGTCTCTTCAACAAATGGTGTTGGGAAAACTGGACAGTCACATGCAGAAGAATGAAACTGGACCACTTTCTTACAGCATACACAAAAATAAACTCAAAATGGATTAAATGTGAAAGCTGAAACCATTAAAATCCTAGAAGAGAGCACCTATAGTAACTTCTCTTGACATCAGCCACAGCAACTTCTTACTAGACACATCTCCTGAGGCAAAGGAAACAAAAGCAAAATTTAACTATTGGGACTTCATCGGGATAAAAAGCTTCTGTACAGAAAAGGAAACAATCAACAAAACTAAAGGCAGCCTGCAGAATGGGGAAAGATATTTGTAAACAATGTATCTGATAAAAGGCTAGTATCGAAAATATAAAAAGCATTTGTTAAACTTAACACCCAAAAGCCCAAACCCCAGTTAGGAAATTTTCAGAAGATATGAACAGATATTTCTGCAAAGAAGACATCCAAATGGCCAACAGACACATGAAAAGATGCTCAACATCACTCATCATCAAGGAACTACAAATCAAAACCACCATGAGTTATCACCCCACACTAGTCAGAATGGCTAAAATTAAAAAAAAAGAAGAAACAACAGATGTTGGCAAGGATGCAGAGAGGAACCCTCTTGCACTGTTGGTGGGAATGAAAACTGGTGCAGCCACTCTGGAGAACAGTATGGAGGTTCCTCAAGACATTAAAATAAAACTGCACTATGACCCAGCAATTGCAGTACCAGGTATTGACCCTCAGAATAAACAATACTGATTCAGAGGGGTACATGCTCCCTGATGTTTATAGTAGCAATGTCCACAATAGCCAAGATATGGAAGCAGCCCATCGACAGATGAATGGATAAAGAAATGTGGTACATATATACTTTGGAATATTACTCAGTCATCAGAAAGGAATGAAATCTTGCCATTTGCAATGACAAGGATGGAACTAGAAGGTATTATTCTAAGCAAAATATGTCATTCAGAGAAAGACAAATACCATATAATTCACTCACATTTGAAATTAAAAAAAAAAAAGCGATGAGCAAAGGGGGAAAAAAAAGAGAGGCAAACCAAGAAACAGACTGTTAATTCTAGAGAACAAACTGATGGTTACCAAGGGGAACTCGGTGGAGGATGGGTGAAACAGGTGATGGGAATGAAGCAATGCACTTGTTGTGATGAGCACATGGTGTTGTATGGAAGTGCAGAATCGCTATATTGTACACCTGAAAGTAATATTACCATGTATGCTAACTGGAATTTAAATAACAACTTTAAGAAATTAAACCTTAGTGTGATGTGCAGTTGTTACTTTAAATATGATTTTCAGGTTTGCCACTTAGGAAAGTGAAGTTTAGAGTTTGTCATAAAAGTTTTGAGTTGAAGTAATACATATATAAATTGAAATATGGTAGAGATAAGAAGATAAGAAGTTCTTTGCTCAGATATTTCAAAGTCCTCATCACTTTGACAATTAACACAGTGTAATTCCCTGGATAGTCTAGATTCTGTCTTCACCTATTCTCTTCCCTTACTCTTTTTATACATCTTATCTCTACCATTATTTCAATTTATATATGTATTAACTACTATTACTTCAACTCAAAACTTTTGGGACAAACTCTAAAATTCACTTTCCTAAGTTGCAAACCTGAAAATCATATTTAAAGTAACAACTGCACATCACACTAAGGTTTAATTTTTTAAAGTTGTTATTTAAATTCCAGTTTGCATACATGGTAATATTACTTTCAGGTGTACAATATAGCGGTTCTACACTTCCATACAACACCATGTGCTCATCACAAGTGCTTTAGAGGGTAGGAATTGGGGGGATGGGTTATTAATACCCTGGTGGTGGGTATTAAGGAGAGCATAATGAAAGGAGCACTGGTTGTTATACACAAACAAGGAATCATGGAACACTACATCAAAAACTAATGATGTGATGTACAGTGATTGACATAACATAATGAAATAAATTTTTTTAAAAAAGCTTTAAAAAAGCACCCATTACTATGGATATGACAGTATGAACATGATAAATAGGTTTAATTCGGTGAAAATATAATATGGAGAAATATGATTTGTTAGAAATAAATTTCTAAGGAAAGAAAAGTGAGGTTGTCATTGATGATAGTATGACAGATTTCATAATAGTAAGGAAAAGAAAGATGGTCACAATGTAACAGATTTCAGTAGAGCATATTAGAGAAATTTTTATATATATTTCTACCAAGAAAGTATATTCTCAACTTAAAATTCTGACATAACTTTTGTTAAGATTCTGTGGTAGTAAAGACGTTCACGTGAGAAGAATAAAAAGTTTGAGTGTCTATGCTAACCTTGTTCCCTCTTTCTATACTGATAATGTGATTAAACCATTCTAGTTCTATGGGTATCACAGTAAATAAGAAAATTATTATAATCACGTCATCTGTATCAGAAAGAAATATTATGGCAGTTAAATAATACACCAAGGATGAAATACCTTTGGAAGTCATAAGGTTAATGATTCCTAATATTTGGTATTAAAAACTCATGCATTTCTCTGGGAAAAAACTCTCCCCCTCCTTTTCTATTTCCATTATCCTTTTCTCTTCATTTTTTTTTCATACCTCCCTGACTACCATTTTCTTGGGCCTTACTCTGAGGCTGTGGCAGAGAGATGAACTGTGGCCGAACAGAAGCAGGAGTGGCAGTAAAAGCTGAGTTGTTTGTAGAGGTAGAGACTGAAAGGGAGATGGAAGCAGAGGTAGTCATGGCCCCTTGCTGGGACCATGGTGCATGGCTGGGCCGTGTAACTCCCTGAAGCCAAAAAAGGAAAGGGCTCACTTGGCTGAAGACGTAGGGCTTTGTGCAATGTTCATCGAAGTGACTCAAAATTCCCACCTGCACCCATGTGTTCTTTTGTTGTAGATGGCATACCAGAGGTGCCCCTAAGTCACCCTGCAAGAAACAAAGAGCAAAATGCCCATGTACACTTTAAAGGAGGCTAGGAAGTAACTTCTGGTTTTGAAGAAGTAACTTTTGCTTTCCACACCCCTCAACTGTATCACCTTACAGCCAGTCTCGCCAAGAGCTTGCTTGGCTTCCACACAGAAAGTGAACTCATTCAGCTTGGGCCAAAACTGGGCACATGTGCTGACTTGCAGTATTTTTAGATGCCTTTTCTGCAGAATTCCAGGACTTCCTAGTGGAAAAGGGAGAACAGAGAGGATTTTAGTTTTACCCTAGTTAGAGGGAGAAATATGGCTGAAGGAAAAGATAATCACAAACCTTCTATTACATGAAAGCATACTACTCCTTCTTTTCAAATATATCATACTTATGCTCATGTAAATATGCTGCATTACTCACCTCTCATGAGGGACCAACTGGGTAGCCAGCAGTCATACAGCTGTATATTTTTCTCTTGCTCCAGGTTCTCCTCTAGACAGATAGGAAGCACCAAGGGTTGAAAATGTAGGGGCTGTTTCAGGAAGATCAGCCCAGGACCCAAAGGTCCCTTGGGACCTAGGTAGGGCATGGCACGGTGAATGCCTACAGTTTGAGCTTGAGCAGGCTCCTGAAGATCAGTAAGCCCCACTTGGACCAGGGCTAGTGCTTCTGAGTTTTTTCTGGGAGGGAAATTTATCAAGCATTTTATTATTACATATTTCAATGTGGAAAAGAACTCTAGAGATAACATGAATAAAATAAAGTCCAGGTGAGCATGAAAGTACTACTATTCCCTTCACTACTTCTGTCTTATTAGGAACACTATGCTTAGACACCTTCAGAAATGAGGAGGTAAGTTTTACAATGCAAACCATTTAATTGTTGAAAATTCCTAACTTGAATTATTAGGCATCCTAATATTTATCGTGAAAGTAAAATACACCAAATACACCAAATAGTGAAATACACCAAAAACTAATGATGTACTGTATGGTGACTAACATAACATAATAAAAAAAAAACACTTAGTGAAATACATTTTGGAAGTTAGGAGTTGAAATATTGTATAGTAATAATATAAATAACTTTGGACAGTTATTCCCTTTCTGGGGGCTTTGTTTTCCTTGTTTGTCCAAAGACTTACTTCACTATGCTAAAAGAAGAAATAAAACTATGCTCAAAAGGATATTTTTCAAAGAGTTATAATTCTTCTACAGATCCATATATTTAAGAGATAACATGGTTGAAGTCAGAAAGTGGAAAACTGTGAACCTTACTATTTAAACTTTCCATCATTTTATTATAGGTAAAATTATACAAAAATAGGGTATCTTTTAACAGTTCTATTGATTTGGATCCTGAAATTATCTCTGAAAAACAGGTAAAGCACCCATTTATGGATACTTGAGATATGACAAGATACAAGTAGAGATGCTTTCTCTTTAGTTAAGAAAATGTAACAGATGTGACTACTGCAAGAAGATACACAAAATTTGATTTCTGTAACAAAGAATATGTACCATCTTTAAAGAATCTTGAAAGGACATACTCAGACTTACATGAAATTTGCACATCTAGCTGAGGTAAGGATCCACTGTTCATTCAGTACAGAGCCAGCACAGAAATGGGAGAAAGAGAGTTGCACGGAAACCATCCAAGGAAATTCACCCACGTCTGCCTCCCAGCAGTTGGGACAGTGGGGCACAAGGCCAGGTCGTAATCCACACTCTGCAGAAGGAATCCATATTTTCAATAGGTGAAGGAAGTATTATTACCTCCTTTACCTGAACAGTTTGATTTCCTATTTTTTGACTTTATCAAAGTGCTTGTAAATTTTCAACTTTAGGAAAGTGCTTGGAAATATAAATTTTAACCCTATATAGTTGGGTATGGGAATAGAGATTGTCTGAATACACCTCTCTGAAAATAACATATGTCTATTCACTCCTCAAATAGAACAGTAAACCATTTCTAAGCACTAAAAGCATTTTTATAATATGCTCTGAAAGGAACTACACTTATAAAAAAACTGTTTCTAGCAAAATTGGTCTTCTCTGAATATGTACATATCTGTTAAGATTTTGTAATCCATTCCCCATTCTCTGATCTAAATAATGGTTTGAATTATGTCCTGCCCAAGTATGAGGGCATGACTTCTGACCTATAGAGAAACTCTTGTAATTAGGCTCTAACAAAGACCTTGGTGCTAAGGATAATAACTCAAATAGATGACTACACTGAACTTGCCTGTGGCTTCATGAGAAATAACAGCTGTCTTGAAGAGCCAGAAAGCCTGGACACTCCCTTTCCAGGCCACACCTAGGTGACACTCAGCCAAAGAAACGTTGAGTTGTGAATACTTGAGAGGATCTTGTTCAGGCTGATGAGACTTGGTTCCAGATTGAGACCCAGGCATCAGAGAAGGTTCTTTTCTTAAAAGGGTGGCTGGAGCAGCAAGCAGATATGAAAAAGTATGAGAAAGAATGTTCTCTTCAGTAAATTTTAAGGAAGACAGTTCCTTGACAGAGCTATCAGAAGAGGAGGCTAAGGCAGGAGAACAGGAGAGAAGGCTGCTGGAGAAAGAATGGAGCAAGAAGGGAAAATATAGAATAAAGGCAATATACCAGAAGAAATGACCAAATAGGAATGGGGCAATGCACATGGTGATGGGAGAGAACAAGGAATAAGAAAGGAAAATGATGGAGAGAGGGGGCTAAGAGATGTAGATGTTACATCAGGGCTTCCATTTGTTTTTGTAATTTGGAATTTGACAACCTTCGGGTAATGAAGTCTTTCAGGAAGCCAAGTACTTGCAAGGGGAAGAAAAGAAAGGGAATGTTTGTGAGCTCACTCAAACGGAGAGAATTGATTTGATATTGGCTTTCTGTTGTACCTATCTCAGTTGACAAAGCTATAAAATACTGATGTGGGGAAGGAATTATTTCTATTGGTTAAAAAAGGTACATGTTTAGACCAGGAACTGAAATGGCTAGTTAAGGGAGTTGCTCTATCTGGCTCAACCTCAGAAGGAACAAATGATATAATTCTATCGGCTTATAATGCCTGTCAGGTCTGATTTCTACTTCAGTATGGATCCATGTTCTGACTTTGTCATGTTTCTGAATAGCAAATGATGCAATCATACCAGTTTCAGGGTGGGCCCCGGATCTCACTGCTTGGGTTTCAGGATGGATCCAAGGGTGAAACATACCAACTTCAGGCTGCAACCCGGAGCTGAAGATCTGAGATTCGGAATTGGTCGATGGTCTGACTTTATTCATTGGAATGTAGAACCAAGATCTAAGTGCATCAGCATCTAGCTTCATCCAGGGTCTGACTGTTTGGATTTCTGAGTAGGGTTGATTCACAGTACCTCTTTGCTGAATCCAGGGGTGATTTATACCGTCAGCCTGACTCCAGGGACTGACAGATTGGGAGTCAGATTTAATCCAGGGTTGAAATGTATCACTGTGAGTCTGTAACCAAGATGTAATTGTATCAAGTTCCAATGAAGTTGGAGGTTTTACTACTTTGCCCTCTGTCTGGGTCCAAATTTGGATTGTTTCAGTTTCAGGTTGAGTCCATGATCTAATTGTATTGGCTTCAGGCTGGTTCCAAGGTTTTATTGAATCCAGTTTAGTCTGGAACCAGTGTCTTATTACTGTACCAGCTTCTAACTGGGTCAGGGGGTATATTTCTATATTTTCAGACTGGGTCCGTGATCTAATTGTAGCAGTTTCAACCTGAATCCAGGGTTGCACTGTACTGATTTCAAGCTTGGTCCAGGATCTGACTGTACTAGTTTCATACTGAGTCCAAGAGCTACTTATACCATTTTGGGTCCCAGAAGATGTCATTTGAGATTCAAGATGGGACCAAGGCCTAACTGCATCATTTTGAGTCAGGTACCAAAATGTGCCTGTATTTCTTTCAGTCCAGATACTGACTGACTGAGACCCAGGCTTGGTCCAGGGTGTGACTGTACTGCTTTTAGACTGGATCCAGAGGTTGAATATACTAGCTTCACTGTGAAACCATGGTCGCAAGGCATCACCTCCAGAAAGGGTCCAGGTTCTTACTTTGTCTTTTTCAGACTTATTCCAGGGGTGGGATATACCAGTTTTTGTTGGAATCCATGGTATGACTGTAGGAGTTTCATGTTGGGCCAAGGGCTCAAATCTATCAGTTTCAAACTGGGTCAAAGTTCTCACTGTTTGAAGTTTTGAGCAGGCCGAGGTACTTACTCTTTCTGTTTCAGTTTTAAACCAATATCGGCTAATATCAGTTTCAGATAGGGGTAAGAGTGTGGCTGCCTGTGACAAAGGCACTCTCCATGATACCAGTGTTTCAAATTCTGGCAAAGGCCATGTATTAACATTATTAATTCCAGGATGTGTCGACAGAAGAGATGCTTGATTTTCTCCTTGAATCAAGGATTGAGTAGAATCACTTTGAGGATGCAATGAAATACTGAATACACCAGCTTCAGGCAGTATCCATGATTTCTTAGACTCAGATATAAGTACAGTCCAAAATATGACCGTATCAGTTACACTCGGTATATAAGAATTTACTGCTTGATATTCAGACTGAGTCCAGGATATAATTGTGGACATTGCAGAATGTGTCCAGGATTTTACTAATGAATATTCATTATGAGTCCATATTTTCACTGTAGAAGCTTTAGTGTCTGTCAAAGGATTTAGAAGAGAGGAGGCCTGGGTCCATGTTGTGACGGTAGAAACAAGTGTCACTGTCCAGGGATTTACTGCTGGAAACACACCTTGGTTCCATGACATGACTCTGGAAGCAAGAGCCTCTGTCCAGGGATTTACTGCTGGAGGTACAGCTTGAGTCCATGATGTGACTCTGGGTGTATCAGTGTCTGTCCAGGGATTTACTGCTGGAGGTACAGCTTGGGTCCATGGAGTGACTCTGGATGCACCAGCCTCTGTC
Organism: Eumetopias jubatus; assembly: GCF_037043125.1. Taxonomy (NCBI): domain Eukaryota; kingdom Metazoa; phylum Chordata; class Mammalia; order Carnivora; family Otariidae; genus Eumetopias; species Eumetopias jubatus. The sequence goes on from NW_028274978.1 coordinate 59,024, forward strand.
CAGGGATTTACTTCTGAAGGGATAGCTTGGGTCCATGGAGTGACTTTGGATGCATCAGCTTCTGTCCAGGGATTTATTCCTGGAGGTGCAGCTTGGGTCCATGGCATGACTCTGGATGCGCCGGCGTCTGTCCAGGGATTTCCTTCTGGAGATACAGCTTGGGTCCATGATGTGACTCTGGATGTACCAGCCTCTGTCCAGGGATTTATTGCTGGAGGAAGAGCTTTGCTCCATGATGTGACTCTGGATGCACCAGCCTCTGTCCAGGGATTTACTGCTGGAGGTACACCTTGTGTCCATGGAATGACTCTGGATGCACCAGTGCCTGTCCAGGGATTTACTACTGGAAGTACAGCTTGGGTCCCTGGAAAGACTCTGGAAGTGACAGCCTCTGTCCAGGTATTTACTGCTACTGGAAATACTACTTGGATCCATGGTATGTCTCTCAAAGTGACAGCTTCTGTCCCTGGATTTACTGCTACAGATATAGCTTGGGTCCATGATGTGACTCTGGAAGCAACAGCCTCTGTCCAGGGATTTACTGCTGGAAATTCAGCTTGGACCCATGGTGTGACTCTGGAAGTGATAATCTCTGTCCAGGGATTCACAGCAAGAGCCTGACCCTGAGTTAGGGCTGTGACTGTGTCACTCTCAAATTGTGTCCAAGTTTTAACCACTACAGATTGAATAAGGGTGAATTGTGGGAATATTTCAAAAGTAGACCAAGGAATTACTGTTTTGGCTTGGGTCCAAAATATATCTGATGAAGTTAATATCTGTGTCCAAGGTTTTGCTCTTGAAGATTCATCCAGGACCCACACTGTGACTGTATCTGCTACAGACTTTGTCCAGGGATTTAATGCTTGGGATTCGGCCTGAGGCCACAGGATAATTGTATCAGCTACAGCCTGTGTCAATGAACTTACTGCTGGATATTCAGCTTGTGTCCATGGCATGACTAAGGAAGCTACAGGCTCTATCCAAGGATTTACTTCTGGAGATTCAGTCTGAGTCCACAATATGACTATACTAGCCTCAGGCTCAACTGACTGTTTTAGGGCTGGAGATTTGTACTCTGATTCAGACTGTGTCCATGGATTTACTGCCAGAAATTGAACCTGAGTCCAAGTATTTACTGATGGAGATTTAGTCTGTGTCCATTCTGTGACTCTATAAGCTATAGGTTGTGTCCACTGATTTACAGCTAGAGATTCAGCCTGGGTCCATAATGGGACTATGGAAGCTATAGCTTCTGTCCTGGGAATTAAGGGTGGAGATTCAGACTGAGTCCACCTTTTGACGGTACCAGTTTCAGTGTCCAATGTTTTGGGCAACTGTTGTGTCCAAAGTTTTACTTCTGAAAATTGAGATTTGGTGCCTGGTGTGACTTTATCAAATTTAGTCTCTATCCAGGGCTTCATGGTTGGAAAAAATCCCATGGTCCATGGTATGGCTGTTTCAGAAACAGCCTCTGTCCAGGTATTTTCTTCTGGGGATTCATTCTGAGTCCATGGTATGACTGTGTTATTTTCAGTCTGTGTCCAGGTATTTACTGCAAGAGATTCATCCTGGATCCAAGGTGTGACTGTAACATTTTCAGGTTGTGTCCAGAGATTTGCCACTGGCAGTTCAGGCTGAGTCCACTGTGTGACTATACGAGACAAAGGATACATCAAGAGCCTTTGTCCTGGAAATTCAGTCTTTGCCCATGTTGTGACAGTATCAGCTAAAATATCTGTCCGGTGATTAATTGCTGAAGCTTCTCCCTGTTTTGAGAGTATAACTGCTTCGGTTTCAGACTGTGCCCAGGGATTAACTTCTGGAGTCTCAGCCTGTCCCCATGCCCATGGTGTTGATGTATCAGCTTCATTTTGTGCCCTGGGATTGATTATACCCACATCTGGCTGAATCCGACGTCTTATGTGAGATTCAGATTGTGTCCAGAATCTAACCTTATCACCTTCAAGCTCATCCCAGGGCCTTACAGTGTAAATGTCATGTTGTATCCAGGCTCTTAGCTTGTCTGCCACAGGTTGGTTCCAGGGCCTAACTATTTCTGTTTTGGACTGTATCCAGTGGTGGGCTACTTGGGATACTGGCTCTGTCCACATTGTGGGTGTCTCCACTTGAGTCTGGAACCAATGTCTGACACTGTCAGCCTCAGATTTAGTCCTAAGCCTGGGTATATCACCTTCAGGTTGGGTCCAGGAATGGGCTGTTTGAAATTCTGTCTCAATCCAAGGTTTGAATGTATGCATTTGAGTATACAACCAGGGTCTGACTCTATCAGCTTCAAGCTCAGACCAGGAAATGGTTGTCTGAGATTCAAGTTGGTTCCATGTTCTGAATGTATTGGTTTGTATTTGCAACCAAAGTCTAGCTATATCAGCTTCAGGCCCTGTCCAGGGTGTAATTGTATTAACTTTAAACTGCCTCCAGATTCTGAATGTCAATGCTTCAGGCTTCATCCATGGTTGGATGCTACTAGCTTTTGACTGAGTCCATGGTCTCACTATGTCAACTTCAGGCTGAGTCCAAGGGTAGAGTGTTTGCAAGTCTGGCTGAGACCTTGCTCTCATTTGATTAGACTGAGTCCAAAACCAGGATCTGGCTGTACCAGCTTTAGGCCTGTTCCCAAGTCTGAAGGTTTCAATTTCAGTGTGTGTCACGGATCTAATTATATGTGCTTCTGACTGGGTCCAATGTTTGTCTTTACCATTTTCAGTCTGGGCTCTAGGTCTGACTATTTGAAACTTAGGCTGAATCCAGCGTCTGATTCTTTCAGTTTTAATCTGTAACCATGGTCTGATTTCTGCTTTCAGCTGAGTCAGTGGTTTTCTTGCCTGGGTTTCTGGCTGGGTCCAGGTTTGGGTTATGGCAGCTTCAGGTTTACTCCAGGGCCTGGTTGTATCAGCTTTAGACTGAAAAAAAGGCTTAATTACATTTGTAATAATATGTGTCAAAAACCAGGTTGTATCTGCAGTTTGAATCTGGGGTTTGACCATAAAAGATTCACGTTTACTCCATGGACTTATTCTCTCCATTTGACTTGAGGCTTTGCTCAGACTGGTATTATATTGTGCCCAAGACTTAATAGTGTTTCTTGCAGATGGTATCCAAGTGAAAGGCATATTAAGTGCTGAAGAAGTCCACAATTGAGCTGACTTAGATTCAGGAAGAATCCAGTATTCATTAGTCTTTTCTGTAAGTTCTTGGGATCCATCTAAATTTAAGACTGACTGAAACCAGGGTTCCAACGTAAGAGTTACTGTAGGATACTGAGATCCATCTGCATTTAGCGTGGAATGAGTCCAGAATTCATTTTTATTAACTGTTAAAGGAACCCATGCATTCAAGTTATAAGTTACTGGTTTAAAAGCAGTGTGAACTCTACCGACTACATGGTGTATTTGGCTTCCAATATTCTCTTCACTTGATTGTATCTGCATCACTGTTCCAGTTTTATCAGGTACAGAATGTGTCCAAGGTCCAATGTCAGGGGTAATTTCTAGCCAGGGTCTAGCTAGAAGTTGACCATGGAAAGGAACCTTACTAGACTGAACTTGAAACTGTACAGTATTAACCCCAGAAAGAAGGTGGGATCCATCTATGCCACTTGAAAACAAAACCCAGGATATAGCAGAACTAACTAATGGTAGAGTATGAAGCCCAATGATACCAGCTAAAGGATTAACCCAGGGGTTTACTGAATTGGTCATCGTTTGGTATTGATATTTCATTGTATCTTTCTGAGGAAGGCCCCAGGGTATAGATTTATCAGGTGTTGGAGTCTTTGGGGGTCCAGAAAGAACCAAAGTTTCAGAAGTACCAGCTATTGGGGTATTCCAGGGCTCAGAAATATCAGAAGGATCCCGCTGTTTGGTAACAAGAGACGTCCAAGATTGTATCATTGGGAATTTGCTAGTTGAGGAGAGCTGACTAGCTTGAAGGTGTAATTGTCTACTGCCAGGAAAAGAGTCTCTATTATTTAAACGAAAAAATACTGGAGGAGGATTCCGGTGCTGTCTGTTCAGTGGGAAAGTGCCTAATCTTCTCTTCCGTGACTGTACAGAGAATCTGTGGGAGGTCAAAATGGCAGTACCCCTGCTCAGGCTAAGCCTGTCTTGTGGACGATGTTCTACCCCAGGAGTAAAATTGCAGGGTAGGGAAAAAATAGGATCCAGTGGCTTCTGAGATGTCTTGATAAGCCATTTCACCCAAGATAAATATGGGGCTGTCTTGATGACAAGAACAGGGTCATAACAGGCCATTGAGGATTCACTGACCAGGCCTACCAGTTCCCAGTGGTTGCCACAGAGGCAGAGAACAGGACTACCCTGCTGTACCTGAATGAGGAAAAAAGATAAGCCGTATTTATGTGGGACAAACGGGCAGACAAACATAAATCGTAAGAATATATTAAATATATGTAACATAAGTTATATGTAAATATATAATATATAAATTATAAAATGTATGGCTACACTTTTGTCATAAATAATATCTGTATATTATATACATATTATCAATAAATACATTGAAATAGATAAGATTTATATATTTTTCTGCATATATCCATATGACATGGTGAAAAATAATAAATGTTACCTGGTACATACTTCATAAAGCTCCAGAATAACTTACACACACATAATTGTAACTCCATTTAAAGGAGAAAAACTAAATTACAAAGGATATTTAGAGAAAACTCCCACGTTCTAAATAGCAATTACATATTCAACATTCTTTATTTGGATATCACTTATTCCCTTTGCTGAGTATTTCTAGGCAGGGCAAACTTACACAATCATATGTAATGACTGTGTTTATCCTTATCACTCCACGTCATTACTCTGGTTCAAGTTGTCCTCATTTATTTTCAAACCATCGTCATTTCTGCTATTCTCTCATACCCAAACTTATTCCATGCTTTGTTCCTCCTGGCAGGCAGGATGATACTCAGAGTAAAATCCAAAGGTGTTGTTAATTAGTTTCTGATCTCAGCTCAACATTTTTCCTTTGTTCATTTTGCTACCATCATATTTGTTTCATTCTTCACGGAAAATTTTCCACAGTAGTATCCTTTGCCTGGAATTGGCTTCCCTCGTGGGATTTACTTGGGTTGATTTCTCAAGGGCTGTAAGTTTTTGGTCAAATAGAACATTTTTAAAGATCTTCTGCATTTCTCCTATTTTAACAGCCCATCTTCATTATTTTCTTGGGAAACAATTGTTAGCTTTTGAGTAAGCTTCATGTGGATAAGGATAATTATATGCTTTTTTTAAACTGCTGCATCTTAGCATAGCACCAAATCATGTTTAGGCAATCAATATTTGATGAATGAATGATTCCTTATTGTTTTTGCAGTTCATGCCAGACCATTTTGTGGGAATAAATGTGAAGAGTACAAAGGTACTTTAATAGACTTTGTTGGTTAGATTTCTAAATAAATCTGGCTTCTTGAATTTAATTTTAAAAGCCATCTTTCATTCCACCTTCCAGAACAGGAAATATTTGATTCTTCTAAAATACATTTTTTTTTTTTTTTGCATTAAAATCTTTCTGTGACTCCAAGGACTTCTACAACTGAGTCCAGGCACCATTACTTCATAATTGGTCCAAAGCAATTTTCTTTTCTCTTTTTTTAAATATTTTTCTTAGCATCATGTGCCCCTTACAAATTTTACCACTCAAATATTTTCTATGCATTGAATGGTCATTACATTTGCACATCTTATTTCTATTATGAAGAGCTACTTTCCTCTCAAAATTTTAAGTATGCCCTTCTTCTATCCAAATGTAGATATAATTGTTATCTCCACTGTTCACAATAAAGATTTCTATAAGAACATTAACAAAATTATATTTTTACTAAATTACTGCACTACTCTCTCCTATCAAAACATAAACTCTGGTGACCGGGCCCAGAAAATCAGGATTTTCTAAGAACTGGGACCAGGCCTATTTCCTCTATGTACCCTATCAATTTGTAATCTACCACGCGGTGGTTACCTTGTCTTTCTTAATTTCAAATTTCTCAAATATTGGTTTCAACGCTTTGGTCTTTTGGGCTTGACAAAGTTTTGGCAATATGTTTATTAAGAAGAATTTGATATCACCCATATCCCTTTTCCACTACAAATTTTAACATCTTCCTTATTTGTAAATTTCAAACATTTTTATTTTTGCCTCTCACTTTTTTTGCCTTAAATTTCTTTGTAGCCATTTGTGACTTCTTAAATTTTATCTGTTACAAACTAAGTATTACTACATGTAGTATATAACACAAATATTACTACATATCTTCTAGGTTGAGCGTTGGGAAAAAAGTCATGATACTCTTTTAAAATATATATTGGTAGCAGGTACTCCTCATCTCTAACTCAGTTACAATATTTTTGTAGCTTCAGGATGGTGAGATAATAATTACACCTCATAACTGAAGACTTTTAAGTACTCAGTTTGTATTTGTAAAACTGACTTCTATTTGTATTCTAACAAACCAATCCAAGGATAACCTGTTCTTCCCATTGCCTCGAATATATTTTAGCAAATTTTCTAATTCTGAAATTTCATTGATGAAAATATTCCTGCTTTATTTGTGACCTTAAGAATAAATATATCTTTGAATATTTTTTGACATAATGTATGTATGATTATATAATCACATAAACATTACACCTGTGGATTGCATGTGAAAGTAAAGAAACTTTCTTTTTTATTAAGGGAGGAAGAGTCAACATGTTATCGAACGCTCTTAAATTCTTAAGTGTACAGTGTAAGATTGTTAACTATATACACTAGGTTGTTCAGCAGATCTCCAGCACTTATTCATCTTGCATAAATGAACTTGTATCCATTTTACATTTGACATATATTTTTACATCTCCCCCCAATGGTAACTCTGCCCTTATACAGTAAGTACCCAGCAGTCTCCTTGTGGCTGACTCCAGATGCATAAGTTGTTACTTTTAGTTAGGTGGATATATTGATGGTGGCAGAATGAGAGGTCCAGCAGCTTAACTGACAGCTTTTTGATACTGGTTCCAAAGTTATTGTGGTCTGAGGGAATAGAGATAGAAAGGACTATGAGATATGGGTTATTATATTCCTATGATTTACTACTAGGTTGGTACAACTTTCAATCTTTCAATCACAAAAAATTACTGAGATAACTCTGACTTCTCCTTTCCTTCCATCTAATCTCATACATACTTATTTCATACTTTCTTGTATTTTTTAGCTGTTCCTAAATCCTTCAGAATATTATAACCCATGATATTGTCACTTTTCCTTCTTTCCTCCATGTGAAGTGGAGTAATATGGCCTTAATTATTTACAAGATTTTTTAACATCCTATTTTATTTTTGCACTGTTTTGCTTTGTTTTTTTCTATATCATTATATGAGCTACATTTATGATATGACAGAACATGACACTTGAGCTTACTCTGATATTGGTATACCCTGCAGTGTCTGTACTGGCAGTTATAACAGCTCTTCCAGAAGATGTTATAAGTGTGATAAAGTGGTATTCCCCCCACCCTGATAGGGTACTGTAGCAGGATGACTCCTATGTCTCCTTTGACTGGATCCATTCCAACTTGTGGACCAAAACTGGGGTGCAGGCATATTGTATGGCCAAGTAAGATATCTTCTTGGTCAATGACTGCTGAAATGTCAGAGTCCAAATGTTTCCTAAAGGAATAGAAAAGTACAGAAGAGCATAATGAAATTAGACTGAGAAAAACATTTCATTAGCTTCATTTAACCTGAAATGTTAATGTAATCCAACAAATTTCTCTTAACATCCCTGTAAAATGATGCTCTACATTGCAATAGAATTTGACTTTTAGAACTCCAAGCTTCATTTTTAATATGTTATTTTCCAACAACAAAGTCCCTTGAATGCGTCACTAACCAATGCAAATAAAATTAATTTTGACAAAACAAATATAAAGTATATATGTAACTATGATCCCTTTATCGCGATTCTAGATGTACTTACAGTTTATTCAGACAGCTGGCTGTGGAGAGGATCCACCACTGACTCAGAATAATGCCCTGGCAGTTTTCAGTCAGGGACACTAGCCATGGGATGTTGCTGGGTGCTGTCAATGGGGCAACCGTTGGGGTCAATGAGCTTAACCACTGCTTTTGAGAATTGGGTACTAAAAGGCCAGATAGGGAGGAGAGGAGGTAAATATAACATGATAAACAACATCTTGCTGAATGATTATTGATATTTGTCATCCTAACTTTCATTTGTTGAAGATGTGAAATAAGAGAATATAGAGAAGAATGAGAAACATAAATAAAAGTGGCAAAATGTAAGACTAGATGAAAGACAAACATGATAAGAAGTAAGAAATGAAATAAACATCAAGGAGAAAAACAGAAGATATTTTAAAAAGTTAAGGAAAATAAAAAATATTTCCCCAGTAATAACACAAACAGAGGAGAAAAAAATCCCAATTATCTGTAACTTACCACCACAGCAGTGAAAAAACAGTCCCCAAAACTGATAGAAGCAAAGTGGAGATCTCATGTTGGCTCAAGTGGATGTGAATGCAAGATAGGGTTCTAGTCGAGTAGTTGCCAGGGTTGGGATTGAAATTATAGCATATAGAATGTCTGACATCATAATACCTACTTATGAGATAAGTGCCTTCTTCTATTATGTTCACCCAATAAGAAATGTTTCCCATATTTACTCAAGTTAAATGTAACTTAAATATTGAAACAAACTTTTATTTAGTTCAATATTGACTTTCATTTTTGGAGTGAGAAAATGAAATACCCCATTCCCACACTTTGTAAAGAATATAATCTCTCTGGCTTTACCATGTAGCTTTACGTACCTGCCACATATACATACTAATTAAAAGAATTAGTTCCACATGATCTAACACAGAAGTTGATGAAATACTAAACAATGATAGTTTAAAATAACTTACAAATCAGTATGAAAATGATAGAAACTACAATCGTAGAAAATTAACTCAAGAGCTACAAACACTTCTCTCTGATGACAATATTGGGCAAAGAGCAACAATTCAATAATATTTACCTACTCTCATATGGAGTGTGCCATAAGTTGAACACATAAATCTGAGGACAAGAAGCCTTGGCCTGCCTAAGTTTTTTAATTCAGTGGAGGAATATATTAGTTAAGGTTAGTTTCTGCTGGACTGGACAGAAAATATAAATCAATTATATAAGAATAAATATATATTTCATATGATAGGAGTCGTGAGATACCTGTGAAGTCAGCTTCATGAATTTATCTGAGTTCTTTCTATCTTTCTGGTCAGCAATTTTATTATTTGAATTCCATTCTGACAATGCCTAAAAAATGCTTTATCTCTACCATGTCCTTGTTCAAAACACCAATTAAAAACAGAGAAAAGAGGGCAAAGGCAAAATCTAATGTCTTCCATTTAAGTCTTTATTCCATTTTGAGTCTGTTTTTGTGTATGGTATAAGGAAATGGTCCAGTTTCATTCTTCTGCATGTGGCTGCCCAATTCCCCAACACCCTTTAGTGAAGAGACTGTCTTTTTTCCATTGAATATTCTTTCCTGTTTTGTCGAAGAATCGTTGACAACAGAGGTGAGGGTCCATTTCTGGGCTCTCTATCCTGTTCCATTGATCTATGTGTCTGTTTTTGTACCAATAGCATACTGTCTTGGTGACAGCTTTGTAATAGAGCTTGAAGTACGGAATTGTGATGCCGCCAGCTTTGCTTTTCTTTTTCAAGATCGCTTTGGCTACTTGGGAGCCTTTTCTGGTTCCATACAAATTTTAGGTTAGTTTGTTCTAGCTCTGTGAAGAGTGCTGGTGGTATTTTGATAGGGACTGCATTAAATGTGTATGTTGCTTTGGGAACTATGGGCCTTTTAATAATGGTTTTTATTCCTATCCATGAGCATGGAACATTTTTCCATTTATTGGTGTCCCTTTCAATTTTTTTCAGGAGTGTTCAACTTTTGCAGAGTACAGATCTTTTTCCTCTTTGATTAGGTTTATTCATAGGTATCTTATGTTTTTTGGTGTAATTGTAAATGGGATCAATTTCTTTTTTTAAATTTACTTTTTTATTATGTTCAGTTAGCCAACATATAGTACTCATTAGTTTCTGATGTAGTGTTCAATGATTCCTTAGATGCCTATAACGCCAAGTGCTCATCATACCTGCCCTCCTTAGTACTCTAGAGAAGAACACAAGCAGCAACCTCTTGAAACTTGGTCATATCACCTTCTTACTAGACACATTTCTGGGGGCAAGGGAAACAAAACCAAAATGAACTTTTGGGTCTTCATCAAGATACAAAGTTTCTGCACAATGAAGGAAACAATCAACAAGCCAAAAAGGTAACCAATGGAATGGGAGAGGATATTTACAAATGACATATCTGATAAAGGGTTAGTATCCAAAATCTATAAAGAAATGATCAAACTCAACACCCAGAAAATAAGAAATCCAGTTAAGAAATGGGCAGAAGACATGAACAGATATTTTTCCAAAGAAGACATCCAGACGGCCAACAGACACATGAAAAGAACCTCATCATCAGGGAAATACAAATGAAAACTACACTGAGATATCACCTTACACCTCTCAGAATGGCTAACACAAGAAACAGGTGTTGGTGATGATGCAGAGAAAGGGGAACCCTCTTACACTCTTTGTGGGAATGCAAACTGGTACAGCCACTCTGGAAAACAGTACGGAGTTTCCTTAAAAGGTTAAAAATAGAGCTACCTTATGACTTAGCAATTGCACCTCTAGGTACTTATCCGAAAGACATAAAAATACCAATTAACAGAGGCACATCCACCCCAATGTTTATAGCAGCATTAAATTCAAAAGCCTAACTATGGAAAGAGCCCTAATGTCCCCTGAGTAATGAATGGACAGGGAAGATGTGGTATACATACAATGGAATATTATCTGCCATCAAAAATAATGAATCTTGCCGTTTGCAATGATATAAATGGAACTCGAGGGTATTATGCTAAGCAAAATAAGTCAGTCATATGTGGAATTAAGAAACAAAACAGATGAACACAGGGGAAGGGAAAAAAGAGAGGGAGGCAAACATAGTAGTTAAACTATAGAGAACAAACTAGGGTTGTTGGAGGGGAGGTGGGCTGAGGATGAGCTAAAAGGGTGATGAATATTAAGAAGGGACTTGTGATCAACACTGGGTGTTATATGTAAGGGATGAATCACTTCCTGAAACCAATATTACACTGTATGTTAAATAACTAGAATTTAAATAAAAACTTAAAAAAAACTAATGTCTTCCAGCAGATGAAACTCAATAAGTCATCTTTTCCTGTATTTCCACAGCAACCCCACTGTTTGTTTTTCCTTCCCTCTTTCACTATTCTGTGAAAGGCACTACTGTAATAATTTAAGCTTTATGATAGCTCTCAAAATGTTTTAAAGATAATTTTTATATTAACAATTAGTAAAAATGAGAGCACAATGTTTAATAATGAATAATGGATAAATTGATTTTAAAATGCTATTAAACTAATGCTTACATTGAAATCTGCGTGATGAATACAATTAAGCAAACAAAATAGGACAAGGAATAGAGTGCCTACTGTTTGTTTAGATGCCTAAATGAGGAAATAAAACATGCAGTGTCCAAGACATTTAACGAAATCCAGTGTAAATGAGTAAAAATGAGAGTGGAAGCAACATAAAGCTACAGAGGAAGATATTTACCCAATATTAACAAATCTATAATTTGTTTGGTGTGTTTGCAGGTGCACGGGTATGTGTGTTTGTGAGGCCCTGTGTGCGTACCAGTGCGGAGGGACCCTGAGTGTTTATGTGTTGTGTGTGTGTGTTTGCATGCCGACGTATGTGTTGATGTGTGTGTCCAAGTGTGCATGCTTGAGTGCCACAGACCTTGTGAGTTGGTGGGTGTTGCCTGAGTGTGTGTTTGCACATGGATGGGTGTGTGTAGGGGTGACCATTTGCACATACCTGTGTGGAGACACCATGTGTGGTCCTATTTCATTTGTGTGTGTGTTTGCATGCGTGTGTATGTGTGTATGTGTGTGGCGATGTGTGAGTGCCTGTGTGCCGGTTACAGTGTGTGCTTCCCGGTGTTAGGTGTGTGTGTGTGTCATGTGCACGGCCGTGTGTGTTCCTGGCAATTGTGCATGCCTGTGTACTAGAGATCAAATGTGTTGGGTGTGTGTTTCCTGAGTGTCTTTTCCTGTTTGTGTGGCCAAGTGTGCATGCTTGTATGCGGGGACTATGTATTTGTTGTCTTTGATTCCCAGTGCACGTGAATGTGTGTGTGCATGCGAGCAGAAACCTGTCTGGCTGTCTGGGCAAGGCCATGGGTGTATGGTGTGTATGTGTGTTTTCAGGCACACCTCGGTGTGTGACTTTCTGCGGTGCTAGGTATGTATGGACATGTGCCAGAGACCTTTCAAGTGAGTGTTGAGTGTATGTGTGCTTGCATGCGCGAGGGTGTCTGTGTGTTTCTCTGTGTTTGCAGGCCGTTGGGTGTCTGTGTGTGTCTCTGTGTTTGCAGGCCCTGTGTGTGTGTGTGTGTGTGTGTGTGTGTGTGCGCACATCTGTAGCCACCTGTTCATGCCTCTGTGTTGGAGATTGTGTGCGTGTTTGGTGTGTGTGTATTGCATTAGCACGTGTGTGTGTGTTTGCGAGGTCATGTGAGCACACATGTGTCCCGAAAAAACGTATGGGTGTGTGTGATTTGCATGTATGTGTGTTAGCATGAGCTCATGTGTGGGTGTGCGTGTTTGAGGGTGCAGGATCAGAGGTGTATGCCTGTGTACTGAAGATTCTGTGTGTTTCTTGAGTGTCTGTGTGCTGTATGGACCGTGTGTGTGTGTCTGTGTGTGTGTGTCTGTGTGTGTGCGTGTCTGTGTGTGTATGTGTATGTTGTTCTGGGGCCAATTGTGTATTCTTCTGTACTGGAGACCGTTCGTGTATGTTGTGGGTATGGGGTTACATGTGCAAAAGTGTGTGTGTGTATTGGGAAGCTCACTGCACATGCCTGTGAACCAGAGACTTTGTGTCACGTGAGTGTGTGCGTGAGCACGTGCATATGTGTGTGTTGGAGCGGCTCAGTGTGCATTCCTCTGCGACACAGACCGTGTGTTTCTGTTACTTGTGCGTATCCTGAGTGCAGGAGTGTGTAAATGTGTCTGTGTGAGGGCCAATTGTGAATGCATGTGTGCCTAAGACCGTGTGTATTTGCTGTGCGTGTGTGTGTGTGACTTTTTGGGTGGAGGGGGGTGTGTGTGCTAGTGCCGGGCCAAGCATGTATGGCTGAGCTAGATACCGTTTGTGAGTGTTGCGCATGTGCTTGCGAGTGCAGCCGGGTGTGTTTGCACGGGCAAGTGTGCATGCCTGTGAGCAGGACACGTGTGTTTGTGTCTTATGTGATCTCAGTGTGTGTCCATGCACAGGTGTGTGTGGGAGTGGACATGTGCAGCCAACATGCATTCCTGCGGGTTGCAGATTGTGTATTTCTGCACATGTGTGTGTGAGAGAGAGAGTGGTGCCTGTCTGCATGGGTTTGTGTCTGTGCGTGTGTGCGGCCATCTTCTATCTGCTGTGTCAAGCCTGGGTGTGTGGGTGAGTGTCCTGTGTGTGTGTTTCCATGGGCTTGTGTCTGTGGTGCCTGTCTCTGTGTGTTTCCAGGCACAGGTGATTGTGAGTGTGAGCGGCCACTGGCACATACCTGTGTGTCGAGACTATATGCGTGTATGTTGTGTGTCCAAGCGTTTGCATGTGCACACGTGTGTATATGTGCGTGTGTAGGCCCCAGTCAGAAAAGGAGAGGGACTGCGGGATTTCCAGCTCTGCGGATTATGGAGAAAGGGGCAAGAGGCCGAGGGTAGCCATGTCCCTCCGGACACACAGGCCTCGTGTGCATTTGTGTTTCTTCAGGAATCTGTCTCCCCTCTCGAAGCCCAGATGCACAGGGCCCAAGGCAAGGAGGGAGGGGCTGGAGTTGTCAGGCGGGTGTTAGGCACACCACCCATCTGTGCTGATTGCACAGATGGTTTCAGGTGTGGGCAATAGCTAGGGGTTTCAGTCTCCTTCCTGGGCCGCACACCTCTTGTTGTGTGTGTGTGTGTGTGTGTGTGTGTGTGTGTGTGTATGTTGTTCTGGGGCCAATTGTGTATTCTTCTGTACTGGAGACCTCTCACCTTCCCGCCCCGACAAGGGCAATGCCAGAAGTCTGTCATTGCACAAATGTCACCTGGGACTGGGAGTGGACATGGACAGCATCCACATGAAGGGCGAACAGATAAAAACCAGGGTCCAAAGACCGTGGGTGCGCATATGAAATCCACTCTGGTGGAAACGTTTGGAGACCCAGTCGGGTACTGTACCTGTAGATATGTGCACGCTTCTCCCGCCTGAGACGGGGGGAGGGGGGCTGTGTGAGGAGCCCCTTCTTGTCGGTGATGCCTGGAGCCAGGCTTCCATTGGCACCGGACCCACGGCCCCAAGCCTACTTTGCAGGCTCGAAACCACACTTGGACATCTCTCACTACATTTGTCGGCCAGCTCTGGGGTTGTGATGGCCCGGCTTGATGTTCCACTCACGGTCTGACCCGGCGGACCCAGAGAGGGGAAGGCTAGGGAGGATGCATTCTCCTCTGCAGTCCAGACGAGTCGGGAACCCCTGCCCTGGGCATTCTTGCAGTTGGCAGAATGCAACGGAAGACAGTCCGTTGCTGGTGGTGGAGGCGTTTGTGCTGCCTGTCGCCTGGGAGCCGTCCTCAACTCCTTGCCGCCGGGCCTTCCAAAGAGTGGGCACTGAGGTCACCAGGGGGATGGATGGTGGACAGCATCCCTCTGCCGTCCTCTCCACAGGGATGTTGCAGACTTCCTCTTCATAGAGGGGCATCTGGGTCCCCTTTGCTGTATGCTCTTGGCTCCAGGAAAAGGCATGCGTCCCTCTGTCCCCCATGGCAAACACACTGTGTGTCTGTGAGACTGTGTGAGGGTGTGTTTGTGTGGGCACTCAACCTGGCACCTTTTCGAGGATCACCGGACTGGCTGCCGGTCCCAGAGGGGGAGATGACTTTGATTTCCTGGGAAAGGAGCTGCTCCGAGACTCATCTGCATCTTTCTTCCTGAAGCCTTTAGGTTCCAGAGGCCGTGTGGCCAGAGGGGTCAGAGAAAGAGCACCGGAAGCCAAAGTCAGAGAGGAGGACGGAGAGGAGAGCGTGAGGAAAGGACAGGCGGACCGGTGGACAGAGAGCTCTTCCTCGCTCGTCTCCTGACCAGCAAAGGACATGCACTGGGACAAACTGTAGCCGCACATTTCCCCCGAGCAGGCAGACGGTTTCGGGGCCTCTGTCTCCTGGAATCGCACGATGACTACTCCAGGGCCTGGGCTGACCATTTCCACGCACACTGGACCAGGCTTCCCGGTGGTGCACACAGTGTCCCGAGTCTCAGAGGAGTCTATTCGGGAAGGGCGAGGGACAGCTTCGCATTGTTGGTAGAAAATCCAGGCAGAGGGCGCGCCCGACGAGGCCGCGGCAGGGGCGTGGGCGGGGTGGTGGGGTGCGGATGGTGTTGGGGGGCGGCGTGGGGGTGCGAGGGTTGGGGTCGGTGCAGCTGGGACCCCGAGGCCACCCCCGAGGAGGCGCACCGGCGGGCTCCCTTGCTGGATGGCTGTCTCCCGTGGGGGCGAGAGGCGGGGCCGGCGGCGGCCACGCCCACCACCGTGAGACTACTTGGACCCGGGGGCCGGCCCGCGTCCTGGGCGTGGCTCAGGGACTCCATCCCGCCAGGGCCGCACGGGTGCCCCGGCCAGGTCGGCCCCTTGGACACCCGGCCCCAGGCCCTTGTGCGCATGCGTCCCAGAGTCCGGCAGCCTCGGGGAAGAGACCGTTATCGGTCGCCGCCCCTGGGCGCCGGACGGAGCCCCACCTGCCGAGCCGCTTGCGGAGGCCTGCGCTCACACCTCCAGCCTTTCCCTCGCAGCTGCCCCAGCGAGGCAGGGTCCGGGGGTAGCGAGGCGGGGTCCGGGGGAGGCGGGGCGGTCCCCAGAATCCTGAACCCGCCTCAGTCGGGGAAGGGGCCGGTCACGAGGTGTCTGTGCCCGGGGATAGAGGCCCCCGGGGCGCGCCGGGGGCGCTGAAGGCCCTAGGTGTGGGGATGGCCGACGAGGCTGTGCGGGAAGGGGAGGAGCGATGGGAGAGAGAGGATGCCATCCTGGTGGTGGAGCTGGTCCTAGTGGGGGCTGACCTGAGGTTGGTGCTGCAACTGGCCGTGTTGGAGGGGGAGGACGGAGAGGACGAGGAGGACACGGAGGAGGACACGGAGGAGGTAGACGAGGCTGACACGGAGGAGGAAGACGAGTCTAGGGAGGTTGAGGAGTCGGAGGAGGAGGGGGAGGGGGATGGTGAGGGAGAGGAGGCGGAGGAGGAGGGGGAGGGGGAGGAGGAGGAGGAGGAGGCTGACAAGGCTGTGGAGGAAGAGGGCGACGAGGCTGTAGTGGCTGAGCAGGAGCAGGGGGAGGAGGAGGAGGATGTGGACAGGGAGGAGGAGGGGGAGCCTGAGCATGCTGAGAAGGAGGAGGCTGAGGAGGCTGAGGAGGCTGAGCAGGAGCCAAGGGCGGAGGAGAAGCCCGAGGAAGAGGAGGAGGTGGAGGGGCCTGAAGAGGCTGAGCAAGAGGAGGGGGAGGAACAGGCTGAGGAGCAGGCTGTTGTGGAAGAGGCTGAGGTGGAGGAGGCTAAGGAGGAGCATGTTGGAGAGGAGGTGGCTGAGGCAGAGGAGGCTGGGGAGTGCGAGGAGCCTGAGGAGGGAGAGGAGGCTCAAGAGGCTGAGGAGGAGGCTGAGCACGAGGACCAGAGGGAGGAGGGCCAGAAGGAGGAAGAAGGGGCGCAGGAGCTGCAGGAGAAGCAGAAAGGGGAAGAACAGCCACAGGGGCGGCGGGGTCCGATCCCGTCCCCGCTCGAGGCTCTAGAGGCCTTGCAGTCAGAGCTGGAGCCCGAGAATAAACAAGCCAGCAGGTCCTCCTCTCGGCTCAGACTGAGCTATTGTCGGAGGCGGCAGCGTCACCTGGAACACCGAAGCGCCCTTATCCGGGGCATCCCTGGCTTCTGGGCCAAGGCTGTATCCTTGACGCTGTCATGGAGGAACCCGGATGTGGCCGGGCTAGAGCAAGAGGAACTGAAGGGAGGGGGCCGTTGAGTATCCAAATACATCGGTTGGAGAACCCCCCTCAACCCCAGCCACACCCCCGGCCGCGCCGCGGTGTGGGGGCCACGCTCATGCCCTGGTGATCCCGACAGCCTCAACATCCTCGTTCTGGTGGGGGTGGGGCCTGTGGGCCTCAGAGTGCTCTTGATGTCGCAAGAGGCACTGGAAGACCAGTGGGGGAGTAGGAGCAGAAGTCCAGCTGAGAATTAGGAATTAGGAGTCGCTGCAGGGCTTCTTCTCACAAAACAGCTGCAGGCAAAGCTCGGGTTCCCCTCGGGGTAACGCAGCAGGCCAGTGGCTGTGAGTGCCCACCTGCTCAGCCTGAGGAAGGAACGTGTGCTTGTCCGGAGATGAGCTAGTTGTGTCTGGCCGTCAGCACAGGAGGATGAGCTGGGGAGGGGGGTGTGGGGCGGGAGGGGTGGTCTCTCAGGATGCACAGCTTCCTGTGTGAGTGCCGAGATCTGCAGCATCCCCTGTGGGGACCCAGCGGGCCTTGACGCAGCCCGTGGGGAGGGAATGCAACCCGGGGAAGCAGACGGGAGGCCGTGCCCGGCCGCTGTCCAGACTTGCTCTGTTGTTGTAGCTCTTTCATCTCCAGCCCTCGGAGGGTCCTTGACTCACAGCAGTTTGTGAACCACCCCCAGATGTCAGCCGTGATCAGTAAGGAAGATGAAGGCCTCCTTGGCTACATGACGGATTTGAAGGTGTGGCGTGGCAGACTGAGACCGGGGCGGGGGACGGGAGTGGGGAGCGTGCTGAAGTGATCCATCTCTGAAGTCAGGACGGGGAGGTTCTGCTGGACAGAGATTTCACCCCCGTCTCCCCCACTCTGCCACCCGGCAGGTGGAGGATCTCAGGTTTCCCCGTGATTGCCGCCAGATCCTGCTCTTCTTTCGCAAGAACCCCTACTTCCGGAATGAAGTCATTGTGAAGGAGTATGTCCTCAGCGCTGCTGGTAAGAGGCCGCCGCCTGGATGGGCGGCCACAGGGACAGGAGGGGGGTCGAACCCGATTCTTTACCCGGTGCCTTCTCACATCCTTGTCTTCCGGCAGGGTACGGGCCTTTTCATTCCACTCCCATCCAGTGGCACCAGGATTATGAACAGGAGGCCTACAGTCGCAGGGACCACAACACCAGTCTTAACTTCTTCAACTGGTTCTCTGACCCCAGCTTTGCCAGCTCTAGCAGGATAGCCGAGGTGGGGCCCTGTGACAAAGAGCGGGAAGGACCCTGCTGGGCTCCCCGGCTGCTTGGGATGGGCCTCTGAGCCCTGCCCCGTTTCCCCTGCCAGATCATCATCGACGACCTGTGGCCCAACCCCCTGCAGTACTACATGAGGAAGAAGGCCCCAGGAGAGGGAACCGAGAGGAGGACAGGTGAGGGACCCAGGGTGTGGATGCCGAAATGTGCGCCATGGGGCTCCGTGGAACCATGGCTCCACCAATGGAGAACCTGAGGCTCAGAGGAACTCTCCAACGCAGGGGCCCCGGGTCAAAAGGGCATCACCGTCAGAGAGGGAGATTGGACAAGTGCAGTGCCAAACGGCTTCTGCCTGGGGAATCTTGAGGCAGGCGGGGCCAGGCAGCATCCATGAGCAGAGCTGGAGAGGCAAAGGCGGCTCGGCAGCTGCACTTGGGGGAATTGTCATTCCGGGGCCATGAGCCCCAACCTCAGGTCTCCTAGCACCGCCTTACACTTAGGCCCACCAAAGTTGCCTCCCGTCATGCTTGGCAGAGACGTGTGGGTATCCTGGCGCAAAGGCTCACCCCGCCGCCCCGTCACCTTTCTGTGTTGGTCTGGACACCACCGTTGAACCCTTCATTTCCATAGGCAGCTCCTTTCCTCCCGCCCCCAGGCACACCGAAAGCACTGGCCAGGGTGCACAGATTAGTTGAATACATGGGTGGAGGAAAGGTAAGGCGATCACAGTCAGCAGCAGGGAGTGGCATGGGAGAGGGACCGCCGTTCCCAGGGAGGGCCTTCAAACCCTGAAGCAACCTTACCTATGGCCCAGAGAAGGTACACACGGGTCTCCTCCTGAGTGCGTGTGTATCTGTCTGCGTCTCGGTGTGTCTGACCCTCCCAGGGAGCATCAAGAATTTGAGATGAATATGAGGGAGCATCGCACTTGACCGAAGCCAGTCCAGAAGCTTCAGATGCTCAGGCCAGTTCCTCTGCGCAGGAAGTAACCGAAGACTGGTGCGGGGGCGAAACATGGGGCAGATTGAGGCCCCAGGAGCCCTGGAAAAACATTGAAAGGTTGATAAACAAGGTCAAGTGTGCTTTGTGTGTGTGAACGCGCGTGTGCGCTGGCGCTCGGGTGTGCGCGCTCCCCTTTGGGGATGGGGGTCGGGGGAGGGCCTGAGCACATCGGCCTCATGTGGGTGTTTGACTTCTCTGCCTGGGCATTGCCGGCCCGTGGAATGGCTCGGCCTGTATGCTTGCCCAGAGGGCTAGGTCACACATGCGTGGGGACTGCATCCCAGGGGGCAGAGGTCCTTCCCCTGGAGGTGCGGGGGTGCTGGGCAGGGAGCGGAAATGAGACCAAGGCCCGCTCCCTGGGGCTCATCTCTTCCCTGGAGAAATGAGGACGTTCAAGGAAAGGGAGCGACGAGCCAGGGCCAATGTGTGTAGGACCCAGGTTCAGTGGATGGAGATGACAGTCGTCCAGGGATGCTCCCTGGTGGGTGACCTCAGACACATTCACTGCAAACGCCACGGGGGAGGCGGGGGGAGAACCCAAGGTTCATTACTCAGTTGAGCGGGCGCTGGAGCTCTTCCTGGGCCTAGGAATGCGCACAGGCTCTTGCTGACACGGTCAGCCTCTCAGAAGCAGCAACGATGATAGTGAGTGTGGGTCAGGCCTGATGGCGGGACGCTGGGAGAGGGGACAGAGTGAGGTGGGAAGGTAGGAAGGATGGCACTCTCAGTCGGGCACAGGAGCCAGGGCGAGCGTCTAATCTGTGGGGAAAGACACGCATACACACACACACACGCACAGATGCACACTCAGGGGCACAATCACTCACCCCCCATACGGACACACTCTTTCAGGCACTCCCACACACTGACACCCACACTCACTCTCACTCACCGCCCCACCCACACTCCTTCACTGACCCACATCCCCTGACATACGCCCACTCGGTCCCTCACTCAGGCACCCACTCACTCAGGCCCCTCCCCCAGAGGCTCCTTCAGTCACATGTCCTGACACTCACACACTGACGCACCCAAGCTCCCCCAGAATCCCTAGGCCCCTGTTTCCCTAGGGCCCTCGTTTGGGGTCCGCCAGAGTGCAGAGAGTCAGAGGGGAGGGGCGGGGGTAGCACGATTGGTAAGTGCAAGGGACGGGCCACTCACCCGTGTGCTTTCTGTCCCATGATGACTCTGGGGCTGATATCCCTTAGCCTTCTGTGCGTCGGTCCATGGAAAGACCTGGAGCATACAGAGCAGCTGTCTAACGCCACACCCAGGAGGCGGTGAGGTGAGCCACTGGGGTGGTCTTCCCCCAAGCGGACGTCTGCTTTCCTGAGATGCCTCTGCCTGGGGAAGCTGGCAGACGACCGAGTCCGCTGCCAGTAGAGTGGGGAGATGTGAGCGTTTGCCCCACGAGGCTCTTCTCCATCCCCAGCTAAAGTGGCTGCAAGGCAGCAGCCCTGAGGGTGACGGACGATACTAATATTCCTGCCCCCCACCGCGCCGCACCCTGTGAAGCTCCCCGCTCCACAACTTCCGGGAAGTACGGCGGCTCTTTCCCAGAGGAGGGTTTGGCAGTCAAACAGCACGGATGCTGCTTGTCCCTTTCAGTATGCAGGACAGATCGCCTATCCAGCGTCAGGTTGTGGATTTGATGATCTGTAGGACCTAGCCTTGCCCCTTCCAGGGTGGGAAGAGGCGCCTGAGGCTCTAGGAGGGAAGGCTTGGCTCTCTCAGACTACGGGGAGACTGGCCTTCTCAGCTTCTTGGTCTGTAAATGCCGGGGTACCCGCCAGCTGGCCATTGGCTCCGCTTGTGCAGGTCAGATGAAAGTGTGACCTCAAAATCCGCAGCGGGACCAGGATAGCTCCCATGTTGGCGCACGGTCTGAGGGTTGTCCTAGGCTGGGCCGTTTTGGTGGACCGCAGGGTGTTCCTCTACACTTGTGCGGTTTGCTCGGGTGTTGCTGAGGACGTAAAGATTGGGGGGAGAGTTGGGCATAGGGGCCCCCACCTCTCAGCATCTCTGGCCAGCGCTCGGGCAACGGCGTGACGTTGAGGCCCGGCCCGGAGAGAAGGGTGAGGCGGGGGTGGGGGGGCGGATGCTTTGGGAGATCAGGGAGCCCCAGATGTCAGGAGTCAATTGGATGCTGAGGGCGTCAGGGCCAGGGTCCCCAACAGGAAAGCGGGGAGCCGGGACAGCTCAGACAAAGCTGTGCTGGCGTCCCGTTTGACCGCTTGGATAAGACCATGAGAGCATCCTGTCTAGCAGGCTCTGCAGGGGTGACCTTTCCAGCACGACCCAAAACCAAGCCACTAACCATGACACATCCGTCGCCGTCACGAGCTGAGGCACTTAGTCTCGAGATGTCGGCCCACAAGACCCATCATCACGGTAGACGGGGGCGTGATCCAAGCCCTGATTGGCAACACTTTGGCAACAAATCCACAGGCGGTCCACACTCAAGGTCCTGGAAAGAGCTTATAAGAAACCCTAAGTCTGAACGGGAACCCAGCAGCCTTCTCAGGGACTTTTGTACTCTGGCTCAATAAACTTTCCCTGCTGCCCAGTGCTCTTCGTCTGGTCTACCTCTTCCTTCCTCGAAGCAGCGCGGCCAAGACCCCAGGCACTAAGGGAACAAAACTCCTGTAACCCAGAGTGCAGTCTGATCGGAGAGGACCGCCTCAGGAATTCATGAGCGTTCTGGCTCCATGGTTCTGAAGCACGTGCTTCAGTCCCTGGCCTCTCTGGGTCTTCGAGTTCTTCTCTGCGTAAAGGGTGGATCGCGGGCGTCCCACTTTGCCCGTGTTTCTGTGTCTTCCTGAGCGTGCCTTGCCTTGGTGTGTCTTGGCCTGGCTCTGCCTGTGCCGTCATGTCTCGGTTCTCGCATCCGCGCCTGAGCCCCGGACGGGCACACCTGCGCCCCCATAAGTGCCTTGGGCTTTGCGAGTCTCGCTGCTTTGCTCCAGCTGCCGGGCTGTTGACCTGACTTGGGTCTGTTGTGAGAGTTCCTGTCTCTGAGTCTGTCTGCCTGTGGATTGGACCCCGTTCCTTCCATTTCGGGATCGGAATCCTGGCCTCCTCAAAACAGGCAGGAGGGGTGGGGTGGGGGTGGTGCTTTACTAATCACTGGTGAGCCCTGTGTAGTCCTTTGCTGCCTGTAGCCTATTGGGCGCTGTGACACCTCCTTCAGTACAGATGAGCAGCCACGCACCGAACCACCAGTCAGCGAGCGGCAGGGATCAGAGTGGCCTCGCTTAGGGCGTAAGGTCACTCTTCTTACTCCGTCCACCCTCTTCCAACTGCTCTCTGGCCTCGGGCCTAAAAGGTCAGTCTCTTGCACGGAGCATAGACTTGGGCAGCTTTTCAAAGGCAGAACGTTCTGCTGTTGTGCACATTGAGCGGGTTGCTGCCTACCCTCTTTACTGACCAGGGCAGATTGGCGTCCGCTGATGCACTACTTGGTTTCTGCGTACCCCGCGACATTTCCCATCCTCAATGCCTCCGTTACTTCCTCCTCTGGTGTCTCATTCATGTTTTAGGTACATGTGAACACTGACATCTTTGACACCGCAGGATGGAGCTCTGCTCGGCCTAGGAGAAGTTTGAGTTGCAGTGTGTGTGAGGGAGGTACGCAGGGTCGCGTCAGGGACGTGCGGGTGTCCGTCACGTCCACGGGGTCCTTCCTGCCCCCTTCGTTCTGAAATCTCTCTGCAAACGCTTGGCTTATCCATACGCTAGGGACACAGCCAAGTACGGTTTCCTGCAGGCCTCGGGCACCTTGGGTCTGCAGAACTCCTGCACCTGGCCGACCTGAGTCTTCATACCCTCGGGCCGACACGTCCCCCTTGTGCCCTCCCCACAGCCCTCCCCCACCCTGTTCACCACGTAACCTCAACTTTCCCCTCTGGTTGCTTGCACACCTCGGACTTAACTTTCAGCTTCCGCATTCATGGGTGGTTCCATCCAGTAGGCCCCCTTCTGGGGCTGGCTTCTTTCACTTTAGCACAGTGCTTTACCGCATCTACGTTGAACGCACCTTTTCGGTGCTCTCCCCTCTCACATTGCAGCAAACACCTTAGCCGGGGGGGACCCAGGTCGGCCAATAATACGGACTTGGTTGGCGTAAGGCGCGAGGGGCCTGCTCCCGGCTGTCTGTCATGACTCCACGGAAGGGCATCAAACAGCATACAAGATACAGCTCTGTGCGTGCTCAGCTGAGGAATGCAGACGGATGCCTGCTTGGACGGATTTGTCTTTGGGGCCAGATAGGCAGCCCAGAGTACTTCCATACTCAAATCCTGCTCTGGTGTTTCTTATGCATGTACTCTACGGGGTGCCTTATTTCAGGCCAGCAGCTTGACTTAATGGACACATGGACGCGCTTCATTTCGGCAGGCCCGACTCTCCTTAGCATAGAGCCCCGCCTCCCACCTCCATCCCAGCCCCACCCCTCCGGACCCACGGGCTCATCCTCCCACTCCTTCTCCTTTTGTCTTGTGAACATTTTCTGGGTCATTGGTGCCGAACATCGCCTGCACGTTACAGTAGTTTATCTCTGAACCTGTCGAACGTATCACGTACCGTGTTCTGGCCTCCGTGCATCCGTAGGGGAAGCTGGCTCTTCCTCTCCCTGAGGCTCCCTGGTGTGTGATCGGTCAGTCCCAACTCTGTAGGCTGCCAAGAGACATGTCTCTGCCTCGCTGGTCCACTGGCCTGGGCATCTCTTGGGAGCGTGCCTTCCGCTAGGAGCGCACCGGGCTCCTTGGATGTGCAGAGTGAGTATTCTGGGCCAAAGTGCAAAGCCCTGTCACCTTAGGTCTTCGTGCAACTGCTGCGTGACTAACTCCCTCCCACCTGACTCTGGCGTTCCCGACTCGTGCCTGCCGGTGGTGGGCATGAGGGTTTCCCGCAGACCTCTGAGAAGCCTTCACTTCATTGCTTTGGGGCTTTGCCTCTCCATCTCACCCCGCATGACCTCGTGGGATCTGTCTGCAGGTCCACAGGTGCCTTCAGATCTCCTCTTGACGTCCAGGGAGGAATGTTTCCTTTCAGGCTGTAGGCTTTGCAATGTACAGAATTCAGCCTCCCTCCCTGCCTCCGGCCGTCCTCGCTTCCTCCCTCTCTCCCCCCCCCCCTCCCTGTCCCCATGCCTCCCTCCTCCTCTGCCCTCCTCTCTCCCTCGCACCCCCTCCTCTCACTCCCTGTTCCTCTCCCTGGGCCCACCCTCCCTCCTCCTCTCCTTCTCCGCGCTGCTCTGCGTTGTTATCCGTGCAGGGTCCCCCGTTTGCGTCGACAAGTAGAGTTTGAAACGGTGACGCGCTACCGCCCAGAACCGGGCACTTCACCCCAAGGGGGCTCCTCCGGCCTCTTTCCGGTCAAATACCCCCTCCTGCCACGGGCGGGCCGACCCATTTCTCTTATGGACGGGAGGCCCTCCCACGGTGCAACACCAACACCCTTAGCCTTGCCATCACCCACTGGGCCTTCCTCCAACCTCATGCATCGTGCATCGTACACATTCCAGAATGCCTCCCTGCAGCGGACCGGCATGAGGTGTGGGACTGTCACCAAGGACATGCTGAGTACCGGAGAAAGGGCAGGTTGTGCTGCAAGTACTCACTTTGCCATCTGCTCCCTGGGTGGCACTCCACTGAGTGAGAGACAGACCAAGGAAGAACTTGCAGCAGAGCTGGGGCAGCCAAGACAGCCAAAGCTCCTCAGCAAGGCGATTTAAAGCAGGCTCTGTGGACCATTATGCTGGAACTCGGACATCCCTGGCAGTTAGGGTGAGGCGGGAAGGCAGACACAGGGAAAGGGAGCGCGGAAGTCAGACAAGGAGGGAGAAAGCAAAGATGAAGGGCCCAGCAGAGGAAAGTATGATAGGAGCGAGAACTACCAGTGGCTTTAACGAAAGAACACACCCAGAGTTACTCTTTAGGCTTCGTGGGCGGCCCATTAGCATGCCACCGAGTCCCAATCGCGGACCTCACCGGGGCTGTGCCGGTGGTTGTGTAAGCACAGAGGTGACCTCGGACCTTGGCTCCTTGTTAATTTCAGGCCAAATATCTGTGTGTGGTTCCTCTCTTTGTAGGAGAGGCAGGCCGTTGGGGCGGGGAGGTCCCTGCGTTCGTGATCCTCCTGGGCAGCCTCCTGACACCCTCGCGCACCGGTCGGGGAAAAGGGGGAGTGCCATGTGGACAGCCATGTGGCGGTGGTAGGAGCACCGGCTGATGACTTCAGGGCTTCGCCCCGGCGTGACTAAGAAGGGGCCGGGTGAGGTTTCCGGGCGGCGGGCAGTCACCCTATTGAGCCGCTGGGTTTGAATTCCCCGGTGCCAGTAGCGTGTTCCCAGGGGAACTGATGAGAAGGTGAACACGAGGTTTGTGATAGCAGGGACCTCCCAGGAATGGCCTGGGAGGTGTCAGTGAAGAAAATGGGCAGGGACCCGTCACGGACGCCAAAGCTGAGCAGATGCACTTGCGCACTGGCTCCCACGGGGGCGAGGGGCGGGGCCAGGTGCTGCCACGCCCACCGCAGTGCATCTGGTGGGTTCCCGGGGCCGGTGAGCGTCCTGGGCGTGAGGCCGGGGTTCCTTCCCGCGAAGGCCACATGCGCCCCCCCGCCCCGCCACCCAGACGCCACCAATCCCCAAGGCTTTGTGCGCATGCGTTCCCCAGGCCCGAGGCCTCTGCTAGGTACGGGCCTCCAGCCGTGGGCGCCAGAGCTCCACCTGCCGGCCGCTTGTGGGAGCCGCGTGCTCGCCCCTCCAGCTCCTTCCCTCGGTGGCTGCGGTGGTTCGTTCCAGGGCCCCATGGAGAGCGAGGCGGGGTCCGGGGATGCCGGGGCTGCCCCGGCATCCTTGGACCAGCTTAGTCCGCTGCCGCTGAGGGGGTCGTGGGGAGGAGGGGGCCCGTGGGGAGGCAGATGCCTGGAGCGAGGCTGGGGTGCCAGAGGCCCTGGGGCGGGGGGCATGGCGGCAGAGGCTGTGCGGGAGGCTGAGAACCGGCACCGCAGAGGCGAGGCCGGCCCGGGGGAGAATTTGGTGGCCCTGGGGGAGGATATCATGGCGGCGGTGGGGGTCGTGGCGGTGGAAGACGAGGAGGTGGCACAAGCAGAGCAGGACGAGAAGCTGCAGGAGCTGCGGCAGAAGGGCCAGTGCTGGGTCCCGATCAAGCCGGGGACCCCACTGGCCGCGCTGGAGGTTGTTCAGTTAGCGCTGAGCTCTGTGGATGCCCAAGCTACCGGGGCCTACTTGCGGCCCAAGCGCAGGATGAATCAGAAGCGGAGTTCTCACCTGGCTCGCCGGAGGGACATCATATCCAGTGCATCCCAGGCCGTATCCTGCCTCCGGCTGGTGGGGCTCGGCTGCTGTGGAGGATCACCGAGAGGAGGGCAGCAGCATAGCCACGGCCACGGCCATGAGCGCTGGGGGAAGGGCTCTTCGCCCCCTTCCCTGGTGGGAGTGGGCCCACGATCCCTACAATGCACAGCAGAGGAAGCCGG
This sequence comes from Eumetopias jubatus, assembly GCF_037043125.1. NCBI lineage: Eukaryota > Metazoa > Chordata > Mammalia > Carnivora > Otariidae > Eumetopias > Eumetopias jubatus. Next base: position 85,955 of record NW_028274978.1, read on the forward strand.
GGCGTGGCAGGGTTGAGAACGCTGGGGCTGCGCCCTGTCCAGACCCTGTCTGTGCAGAAGCTGCGGGCGGAAGCTTTGGACTCCCAACAGCCTTGCAGGGTTCAGGGAACACGGGTCAACACGCTTCGACAAGTAGTGTGAAGCCCGCTTGGCTCAGAGTAGATATTGGAAGGAAACGTTTGCATGGGGCAGACGGAGAGGCTGCCCTCCCCCCTTCCCTGTCCTTCAGAGCCTGCGTGGTTTTCCAAATTTCCAAAGTTCAGGGCTGACCCACAATGTCGTCCGCTCTCGGGTTGCCAAGCCAGTCAGCCGGCCGCCTCGCTTCGGCCGCCCGCGGGAACCCAGACACGGCGCTGCCGGGATGCTGCAAACTCTGTCTCCACAGGCCCCACACAGCCAGGCCGGGACCCCAGGCCCAGGCGCCTACCCGCACCTTTCCTCCCTGCCTGTCGCTCCCTCTCTGTGTCCTCGCCCGCCCTCTCCCCCTGTCCTCTCTGCCCTCCCTCTTTGTCCCTTCCTCCCGGTGTGCGGTCTCTCTGTCCCTCTCTCTCTTTTGCTTTCCCCCTGCCCCCACCTACCGCTTTCCCTCCCTCCCTCGCTGACTCTGCCAGGACCACGCTTTGGGCCGTGGGTGCGCAGCCATGCTCCAGGTGACACGAGCGGCCCCCTCCTGGGCACAGGAGGCCCCTCAAAGTCACGGGGCTTCAGGCAAACACACAAGCAATCCCGGCCGTGACAGTGGGACGGGGCACACCCAGCCGTCCAAAGCAGTGACTGCCTGCAGGCCACACGCACAGGCCAGGGGGACGTGGGAACAGAGAGCAGTCAGGCCCTCGGCCTTGCCCTGTCGCGGGCAGGCAGCCTCAGAGGTGCTGGAAGCCAAGGGACTACCCAGGGTGAAGCAGGTGGGAAGAAAGTGCAGGTGCTGACGAGGTTGGGAGGGCGGCAGTGCTTGGCGTTTCTGCACTTTTGCAACTTCCGTCACTCCTCTCAGCCGGGAAGGTCCGGGTGGCTCCTGCCTCTCTTTCCGTAGCACGTGCCGGCGAGGCTCCTTGACCCAAGGCAGATCCTGAAACACCCCAAGATATCGGCCGTGACGGGTGACCAGGACAGAGACGTGCTCAGCTACATGACCAATTTGGAGGTCAGTCCTGGGAGACGGAGGCTGGGGGAGGACCGGTGGGCGTGGGGTTTGAGCAGGAGGGGGCCGGGCAACGTGGTTCAGTGCCGCAGCCAGGCAAACAGCTCGGGGCACCTAGAAGACACGTTCCCCCTTCCCGTCCTCTTTCTTCGGCGGGGCAGGTGGAGGTACTGGGCCATCCCAAATACCGCTTCAGTTTGATGTTTTCCATTGGAAGCAACCCCTACTTCCAGAACAAAGTGATCATTAGGGTGTATCGCCTTAGCATTGCCGGTGGGAGTGAGCTTGAGCTTCGAGGATGTTCGGGGCGGGCGGGGGGGGTGCACTTGGGAACGGGAGGGGTGGTGCGTGAGGTCTCCAGCATGGGGTGGACCAGGCCCAGGAGGGAGACCGGCTGGGAGGTTGAGAGGAAGAGAAGGCGAGAGGGCGTGGGTCCTAGGCCGTGGAGAGCCTCTCCTAAATTTTCCCTTCCTGCAGGATATAGGGCGTGTCGTTCCACACCTGTCCAGTGTTTTGGGACTATGAACATGGATCTGGCTGCCACAGGCACGACACCACCAGCCTTAACTTCTTCAACTGGTTGTGTGACCCCAGCGTCCCAGGTTCTAACAGGATCGCCGAGGCGGGGCCCCTGGCGGCCTTCGTCGGCCGGGCTGATGCCCGAGCCCCGGCTGCTTGGAACGGGGTCCAGGGCCTGTGCTCAGCTGGCCTGTTTCGCCTACCAGGTCGTCATCGAAGACCTGTGGCCCAATCCTCTGCTGTACTACCCGAGTTAGGAAGGCATCCGAAGGGAATGAACTGCGAGGAGTGCCTGTCGGTGAGAAGCCAGGGCTGCTGGGTCCTGACTTGTGTGTGTGGAAGTTGCCGTGGGACAGGCAGATTAGTGGTGGGGAAACTGAGGCTCAGAGGAGACTGGGCCCCAGCTCACCCAGGGAGCGGGTAGCAGGGTGAGAAGTGAACCTAGGGGAACTCAGCACACATCCAGGTGGGTGCGTCCATGCGGGCAAGTTCAGGCCCCCCATGCTGGCAGCCGGAACGTCCCAGGTCACACGGGAGAAGCAAGGTTTCTCCACCCCGTTATTCTGAACTGACACCTGTGCGCATCAGCCCCTTTCTCAGGACCCCGGCCTCTCGTTCAGTTGGGGATGTTCTGCCAGTCTTTTCGATTGGAGCTCCTTTTCCCAGCCCGCTCCTTGCCAAAATTCCCCCACTTCCCTCCATGTTCCGGACCCCCCCGTGGCTTCCCACGGCCTCATGGCCATTCTTGGGAATGGCACTGGGCCATGGGCTGGAGGCTCCTGAGTCTCTAGGTGAGGAGGAACAGGATCTCACGAGGACAGAGGACACCCTCATCCCGCCTTGGCTATCCTTGGCATTATGCAATTTCACGAATCCCTAACGTGTGTGTGTGTGTGTGTGTGTGTGTGTGTGTGTGCGCACGCGCGCGTGCGCCCAGGTCACGGTAGCTGTGTGGACGTGGACCACACAGAGATCAGAGTCTGACCAACCAGAAGATGTCAAGGAGATATTCACCACTGTGAACGATGGGAGGATGAGTTAGGTGGTGCTTTGCCTGCACAGGACAGAAATGGGGGAAAGGATCACGTGTGGCAGCTCTGGAGAGTATCCAGCACGTATCTGAACAGATGGCGAGAGACATAAGTTAAGAAGGGCTGTGCATCTGTGTGTGGGTTTGTCCTTGGAGCCAGGACAGGGCGAGGAGGCTATCTGCCTCATGAGACCCTCCAACCCCCGCCGTGTGGAATTGCCTATGTGGCGGTGATGTTCAGCATGGGCACAGGGCAGGCCAGGGCATGGCATGAGGACATCCGAGGCAGGCTCAAGAGGAGGGCGGAAAAGGCAGACCTCTGTTCATTAGTGTCTGATACTTCAGGGCAGGGCACACAGGTGGGGAATTGTCCTGGAGAGCAGGACCCTCGTGGCTTGGTGGCTCCTCGTCCCGCCCATTGACACCACTTAGGGAGCTTGGCCCAGTACCCTTGTTCCTGGAAGCATGCCCCGCACGGCTGTGATGCGTTCCCATGCATGCATCTGTCAGGAGCACTGCAAAACCCCTGTGTCCTGGGAGGACGAAGGAGGAGGCTGTCTCTCGTGGTCCCTGTGGACCCACGCTGTCCCGCGACGCAAAACCCGCCCACAGGGGACAGTTAGAAGGACGCATGAGGGAAGTCAGGTGTGAGTGGTGGAAGATAATGCGGCTTTGTGAGTGGGCTGTGTGAGGGAGGTCTGCGTTTGGCTGTCTGTGTGTGCGTGTGCGTGCATGTGTGTACTTGCACGTGCAGCCACCTGAGCATGCCTCTATGCCGGGGATCGTGTATGTTTGTGTGGTGTGTGTGAGTTTTAATGTGCACATGTGTGCATGGGAAGAGTGCATGCCTGTGGACCGGAGACCATGTGTCTTAGTGTGTGTATCGGGAGGGTGTTTTTGCAGGTGTACGGTTGTGTGTTTGCGAGGCCACGTGTGTGTGCTTTGTGTTGGGACCCTGGGTGTTTATGTGTTGTGTGGTTGCATGCCCATGTATGTGTTGGTGTGTGTGGCCAAGTGTACATGTTTGTGTGCCACAGACCTTGTGAGTTGGCGTGTGTTCCCTGAGTGTGTTTGCACACGAATAGGCGTGTGTGTGCGCGCGTGTACAGCCAAGTGCACATACCTGTGTCTGGGCACTGTGTGTGTTTCTATTTCATGTGTGTTTGCATGTGTGTGTATGTGTGTATGTGTGCGGCCATACGTGCATGCCTGTGTGCCGGTGATACAGTGTGTTTCCCAGGGTTGTGTGAGTGTGTGTTTGTGTGTGTTTCTTGTGCACCTTAATATGTGTTCCTATCAAGGCCTTGCCTGTGCACTGGAGATCATATGCGTTTGGTTTGTGTTTCCTGAGTGGCTCTTTGCCTGCACACAGTGGACTGTGTTTGTGGCCAAGTTGAATGCCTGTGTACGGGGACCATGTGTGTGTTGCGTGGTCCGTGGGTTTCCCAGGCATATGAATGTGTGTGTGCATGCTAGCAGAAATCTGCCTGGCTGTGTGTGCTAGTCCCTGGGTGTATGGTGTGTGCATGTGTTTTCAGGCGCACCTGGGTGTGTGACTTTCTGTGGGGCTTTGTATGTATGGACGTGTGCCAGGGACCTTCCGTGTGAGTGTTGAGTATTTGTGTGCTTTCATGTGTCTGTTGTGTGTCTGTGTGTTTGCAGGCCTTTGACTGATTGTGTGTGTGTGTGTGTGTGCGCACTTCTGTAGCCACCAGTTCATGCCTGTGTTGGAGATTGTGTGTGTGATTGGTGTGTGTGTGTGTGTGTTGCATTAGCATGTGTGTATTTGGGTGGTCATGTGTGCAGACCTGTGTGCCGAAAACATGCGTGGCTGTGTGTGCGTTGCTTATATATGTGTTGGCATGAGCGCGTGTGTGTATGTGTGTGTGTCTGTGGTTGCGGGACCAGCAGTGTATGCCTGTGTACTGAAGACCGTGTGTGTTCCTTGAGTCTCTGTGTGTTGTACGGGCTGTGTGTGTGTGTGTGTGTGTGTGTGTGTGTGTGTGTTTGTGTGTGTGTGTGTGTTCCCGGGGCCAATTGTGTATTCTTCTGTGCTGGAGGTTTGTGTATGTTGTGTGCATGGAATTACACGTGCAAAAGTGTGTGTGTGTGTGTTGGGTAGCTCAGCACACATGCCTGTGTGCCAGAGACTGTGTGGGGTGCATGTGTGCATGTTTGCATTAACACGTGCATGTGTGTATGTTGGTATGGCTCGTGCATTCCTGTGTGACGCAGACCGTGTGTATCTGTTCCCTGTGGGTATCCTGAGGGCAGGTGTGTGTGTGTGTGTGTCTGGGTGAGGGCCAGTTGTTTATGCATGTGTGCCTAAGACCATGTGTATTTGTTGCACCTGTGTCTATGGGAGTTCTTGGGCAGAGGGGGTTGTGTGTGTGTGTGCCAGGCCAAGCGTTTATGGCTATGCCAGAGACCTTGTGTGAGTGTTGTGTGTGTGTTTGCGAGTGCAGCTGTGTGTGTTTGCATGGGCAAGTGCGCATGGGTTTGTGCAGCACGTGTGTGGTTGTGTGTTATGTGATCTGAGTGTGTGTGCATGCACTGGTGTGAGTATAAGTGGGTGTGTGCAGCCACATGCATGCCTGTGGGCCTCAGATTGTGTGTGTGTGTGCACGCCTGTGTGAGAGAGAGAGAGAGAGTGGTGCCTGTCAGCATGGGTTTGTGTCTGCGTGCATGCGTGTGGCCATCTTCTTTCCCATGTGCTGAGCCCGGGTGTGTGGGTGTGTGTCATGTGTGTGTGTTTGCGTGTGCCTGTGTGTGTTGTGTCTCTGTGTGTTTCCAGGCATGTGTGTGTGTGTGTGTGTTTGTGTGTCCACAGGCGCATGCCTGTGTAGACCGTATGTGTGTGTGTTGCGTGTCTAAGTGTTTGCATGTGCACACGTGTGTATGAGTGCATGTGTAGGCCCCGGGCAGGAAAGGAGAGGTCCTGTGGGATTTCCAGCTCTGCCGATGATGGAGAAAGAGGCAAGAGGCCAAGTGCAGCCACGTCCCTCCAGACACACAGGTCTTGTTTGTATTCCGTGGTTATTCAGGGGTCTGTCTCCCCTCTCGATGAACAGACACACAGAGGTGAAGGCAAGGAGGATGCAGTGAGAGTTGGCAGGCGGGTGTGAGGCACACCACCCATCTGTGCTGCTTGCACGGATGGTCCCAGGTGTGGGAAATAGCTAGGGGTTTCCGTCTCCTTCCCAGGACGCACACCTCTTGTCATTGGCCCTTCTCACCTTCCCTCCCCGGCAAGGACAATGCCAGCGTCTGTCATTGAACAAATGTCACTCGGGAGTGCCAGTGGACTTGGACAGCATCCACATGAAGGGCGAACAGATGGAAAACATGGTCCAAGACCGTGGGGGCGCATATGAAATCCACTCTGGAGGAAACGTGTGGAGACCCGGTCGGGGACTAGGCCTGGATCTATGTGCATGCTTCCCCCAACTGAGACGGGGGGAGGGGGAGTACAAGGAGCCCCTGCTTGTCAGTGATGCCTGGATAGACTGGCTTGCATTGGTGCCAGACCAACGGCCCCAAGCCTACTTTGCTGGCTCAAAACCACTCGTGGGCATTCTCTCACCACATTTGTGGGCCAGCTCTGGGGACGTGATGGCCCGGCTTGATATTCTGCTCACGGTCTCACCCGGCTGGCCCGGAGCGGGGAAGTCGAGAGTGGATGCGTTCTCCTCTGCAGGCCAGATGACCCGGGAACCCCTTCCTGGGGCATTCATGCTGTTGGCAGAATGCAACACAAGATGCTCCATCTCTGGTGGTGAAGGCGTTCGTGCTGCCTGTCACCTGGGTGCCATGTTCAGCTCCTTGCCGCCTGACCTTGGCCTTCCAAAGAGTGAGCACTGAGGTCACCGACCCAGCAGACTGCATCCACCTGCCACCCTCTCCACAGTGTTCGCCCAGACTTCCTCTTCAGGGAGGGGCATCTGGATCCCCTTTGCTGTATGCCTCCAGGAAAAGCATATGTTTTCTGTCATCCGGTTTGGTTTAGTTGATCTTATTTGTTCTAAAAAAAAGTTTTTTCTTTGCAATGTCCCATCTTTACAGCTAACTGTATTCATGATTTCTTCATTTACCGCGACTCCTTTATTTTTTTAATTTTAATTTCAATTGCAGTTAATTTAATATATTGTGCCATATTACTTGTCTGTGTTTATAATCATTTTTCAGTTTCAAACAAGTACTTTGTCTCTATATAGCTGCTCTATGTTTAATTCCTATAATCTTTTTAATCCAAGCCACCATCTCATGATGTTAAGACAGTTTTAATAACTAAGATTGTATTTCTTGTTTGTGGTTTGCCTTTTTCCCCTTTGTTAACTTGTTTAGTTACATATGGAAAAATCCAAAGGAAAACTCCTTCTTTCATGTTTATTTTTATATAATTAAGGGTTTTATGTACATTGTGTATTAATTTTTTTATGTTTTACTAACTACTTCAAGCTTTATAATTGTCTTATTCTCTTTAACAACTGAAATAGAATAAGTTTAGGCGTATATGTTTTTGATAGAACACATGAGCGCTCTGAAGTTTTATGAGGTGTGATTATGTATTTGTCAACTTTTCAATGTGATTTATTTTTTTATATTATCTTATTAACTATTATCACAAGTCATGGTGGAAGGTTTTACATTTTTGAAATTTTAATTGTTAAAATATTTTTTTTTACAATGTTAAAAGACTGTCATTTTAATGGATAGAATTGATGCTTTTCTAAGGAATAACTGCAGAGAAGTTAGGGTCTTAATACAACTGTTTTGTTTTAATTGGAAGTTCTGATCTCTTTTTTTTTTTTTTTTATCACAGTGTGACCAGATTGGTACTGGTCATTATAACCACTGGTTTACAATAGACTCTGCATTACAAGAATCATTAATGATGAAAGTGGTAGTGTTGCCTGTTTATGAAGACTAGATGACTTTGGCTTTTCCACCCAAGGCATGAGTGCCTGGTTTAGGGGATGACCTGTTTTGGCTGATGTGGAAAATATCCAGGAATAGTGTGGGCTGACAATGGTAGCAAGTGCCTTTAGACTGGTAAAGCCTATCTGTCTCCAGCTGCCATTTCCAGACACTGGTCTGCACATAACAGCACTGCCAGGAGTCACAGGTTCCTGTGAAGGCAATGGTAGAATTTTGATTAAAGCCACTGTCTTAAATTCTTACTTATTATTAGACTTTGTTAGTTGGAAAAGAGAAAAACTATTCAGAAAATAAAGAGGTCTCAAATAGCTAGCAGCCAATCAATATAATTACCAAATAGATTCTTCTCATAGGAAACTACTGATAATGCCATTGACCGTTAGTCCATAAAGATGGCATTTATAAAGGCAAATTAAGGTTTCAGATATGATGAAATTTAGAAGCCATGTATTAGAATATACAGAATTATATGAAATTCCTAATTTCTATGGACACCACCAAAACAGCATTTCAGTGTGGATAGTTAAGAATAACAAGTGTCAGATAAACCAGAGATTAATAGCATACATTTTTGAGGAAGTTTGTTCTGTAAGTAATTTTGTTTATTCCCACTGAACAAAAACCCAATTTCTTATATTTATAACTTACTAATTGCATGGTCTACATTTTTATATGTAGAAAAATTTATAGTTTCTATGAATTAGAATTAAAAAATGAACAGGAACTGTTTACCACATTCGTATCAGAGCCTTTCTCCTGAGTAATGAAGCAGATAATAGAACTGCCAATGTCAGGGTGGAGGTGGGCACAGCCTGAAGCTCCCATCACCTGCATCTGTAACATTTCTGGATTCTCATCTGTTTCTCCTAGAAAAACAGGTATAAAATAAGAAGTCCAAGAGATATAGCCTGCATTGTAACACTAACTAATGAGATGATATCATCATCACTTTAAATTATCTCTAAGTTTTAATGCCAAAAAACTTCATTTATTTTGTTATCACCTTCTTACTGCACATATTTATCCATTCTAATAATTTTCTTCACGTTTTAAATGCCATTCCAAATAATTTGCAATTTTATTTTCATTTGTAAAATATATTTCAAGTCATATCTAACTTCATTTTCTTAAGTATAAGTAAAAACAATGACCTATGTTTTTCATTATTATAAAGTTAGCACATTTAGGAAGCAGTCCATGTCTACTTTATTTACTAAACTTGACTGTACACAGAAAGATCTACCTTGTATCATTTTGCACATTTGAAATCTTATGTAGTCATTATCAAAACTATCATTTTATAAAACCAAAACAAATCCCAGAGAATATCTCTTATTTTGATCAAAACCCAGACACTGAAAATAGAAGAATCACAGGATGATGGAATCCCTGGTTACACAGCCACATTTTCTTTTTACATTTCGGATCATGTTGTTAATCTAGTATTTACTAATGATTTCTTAGGGTCTCCTTGGATAGTAAGTAGCATGCAATTATAAAACTCCTGAAACCCTTGACTAAATTTTTTCACTGTTAATATAAGTCGATAGTTAAATACAAATTTTTCATGTTCCCATTAAAAATTAGTTGAGTTATGAAAAAAAATTAAAATTAATAATGGAGACAATATTGGCTAGAATTCTTACCTGAATTTTAACATCAAACAAATGGATCCCCCATCTCACATATTTTAGAACCACTGTCCTAATAAGCAAATTAACTACTGACCTGGTTTGAGAACTCTTGGCCCAGAAAGCCGGCATTCTGAGCTACTGAGGTTCTTCAGATGTCCCAATGGTGCTAAGAGCTGAATGGGAGTCTGGACCTCTTGAAGGAGCAGCAGTGCTAGATCATTTCTTGCTGCCCCACTCACCAACCGAAATCTCTCATGCAGTAGAATGTTAGACACCTTAATAACTCTCAGAGGTGCTCCAGGGTGCTTCAGGCCTAGTATTACAGCAGTGTCTTCAGGATTCCTAAGTGTGTAGTTAGAGACTAATTAGAATATATTCACTAGGATATATGAGGCCTTAACAGCCATCAGTATTAGGCTTTGTAATGTATTCCATTAGCTATGATGTATAAAGTTCCTACTTTACCTGTAGGGAAATCAGAACACTATGAAAACTCAAAATTCATACACAGTGGAACTAGGGAGGTATTAACTAAAGGAAATATCAATCAAACACGCTGAGGCAAATTTCTTGCCTAGCCTGATGCAAAGATTCTATAGAGATAAGAGATACTGTTCAGGCATAATATGAAGTGAATTAATTCAAAGAAGACTTCAACAAACTAATTTGAAAATACTTTAGCACAGTGTATTATATGAAGCAGGATGCAAACTTACATGTTCCTGACACAGTGGGCAGCAGTGAGAACCCAAGAGCTGCTAACAAGGGAACCACTGCAAATTTGACTGCCACAGCTGATGATCATGGCTTGCCAAGGCATGGCATATCGTAGAGAAATTCGATCTGCTAAAGCTGAGAATAAAAGTAAATTCAGTAGAATCGTCATCTGTAGCCCATCTTTAAAGTTTTTCATCCTTCCTATCCCTTCTAAACTTATCACGGTTACTAAAATTGACTTGCAAACACACAGTCTGTATTGTTACATATATGCTATTTCCCTAAAAGGAATAATTGCCTTATTGTTATGTTTCCAGATCAATCATTTCTTTATGGTCCAGTTTAATTACCTTTCATTTGTCAAACTATTGGGAACTATTATAGGTCTCTTCCCAAGGGGAATTCTTTTTCAGCTGTTAGTTTGCTTAGTTAGGAGTCATTAATATAGTAAGCAATAAAAAAAGAAGCAAAATTTTATTTGACCATTTATTGGAGAAATAAATTTAAAAATTTCAGTGGAACAGAAGGAACTGAGCTTAATTACTTTTTAAATATTCAGTGACACTTAGGAGGGGATGATGGTGGTATAGCAGGAAGACACTATAGTCACCCCATGCAATGAACACAACTATATAACCATCAAATTATCTGAAATGCAACATAATTTGATCTGAAGACTGAGAGAACATACATGTTCAGCTAAAGAGACAGAAGCAGCCATATCAAAGAAGGCAGGAAGTGTGGAGATGTTGTTTGGGAGAGAAATGGCTCATGGCCACTGCAGTGGGTAGGGAGCAATGATGTAGAAGAAGGGTGACAGACAGACTAGCACACATAGCAGTGCACAAGGATAACAAACCCCATAGGAATTAGCTTGGAAAGTGAAAGGGGCTGAATTTTGTAGTTTTAAAGGTCAGTAGGCTTGGCTCTGGGAGAGCCCAGAGGCCTTGAGGCTGCTCCTAGAGAAAAGACAGGTAAACAGCCTGGGAACATACAGTGTGGAAACAGCAATCTGAAGAGCACCTGGGCCACACAGCAGAGAGGCTTCAGTTCAGAGAATGTCCCAGAGGCAGTGTTCATAGACAGACCGTCTCCAGGAACAAAGGATCTAGAAAGTACCATTTATGTCCCCTGCCCCTCAGAATAAACACAGGGCCACCTGCGGTAACCAGTGCAGCATGGTTGCTTGCTACACAACTTTTTTACACCATGTTCCACCCCTTTGTGCCCTGGCAAGACTGCCCTTCTCAGTCAAATTTGCCTCAGTCTCAGTGTGGTGGATTTTTCACCAGGGTGGCCTTCCCATAACCCTAGTACAAACTCCTGCCTATGTCACATCTCCCAACCTGAGAGTTTTGTGAAGCCTTGCGTCCAGAGGCAGTGGTAACACATCTCATTTCACAAGCAGTCCAGAACACACCTAGTTAAAACCAACCACATTCAGGCCAGAGTTTAAACACTACCCAGAGCAGGTGAAGAGAGCCACTGTAAAAGACTGGCTGAAATGATAAAGTGGCCAGAATGAAACAAAAGAACAAAGGCAGCACACACTGGAAGCATGCCTGGAAGTGGCAGCATTTGGGGAACAGTAACACGATACAGCAGGTCACTACAGGACCTCTTCTTCCTAAGACCATTACTGTCCAAAGAGGAATTGTAGCTAACCTCCCTAACACAGAGAAATAGGCATGGAGACTTAGACAAAATAAAAAGATGGAGAAATCTGTCTTAAATGAAAGACCAAGATAAGGCCAAGGCCAGATGTCTAAGCAAAACTGCTATAAGTGGCATGCTTGATAGAGGATTCAAAATAATGGTCATAAGGATACTCACTGGATTGAGAAAAGACTGGAAGGCATCAGTGAGACTACTAACACAAAAAATAACATAGGAGATAAAGGGCTTAATAAATGAAATGAGAAACATTCTTGATGGCATGAAGAATAGAAGAAATGAGGAACAAATTAATGATCTAGGAGACAGAATAATGGAAAGTAATCAAGCTGAACAAAAGAGAGAAGAGAGAAGTACACAAAATGAGAATAAACTCAGTGACTCCATCAAATGTAATAACATTCATTTCATAGGAGCCAAGAAGTAGAGAGAAAAGGGGGCACAGAAATTATTTAAAGAGATAGTAACTGAAACTCCCCTAATCTGGAGAAGGAAACATATCCAGATGCACGAAGCACAGAAACCCCTCCACAAAATCAACAAAAGTAGACCCACACCAAGATTTAAACTTACACCAAGTAATTAATTTAATTTAATTCCACCAAGTAATTAAACTAGCAAAATACAGTGACAAGACAAAATTTTGAAAGCAGCAAAACAAAAGAAGGCAGTTACATACAAGGAAAATGCATAAGGATAAGAGTGGATTTTCAGCAGGAAGGAGTGGCATGATATTTTTAAAGTGCTAAATGCGGAAAATCTGCAGCCAAGAATACTCTATCTAGCAAGGCTATCCTTCAGAACAGAAGGAAAGATAGTTTTCCAGGCAAAAGACAACTAAAGAAGTTGGTGACCAGTAAACCAGTTCTGCAAGAAATATTAAAAGGGGACTCTTTGAGTGGAAACAGGAGACCAAAAGTTATAGTAGGAAGGTAGGAAACATATGAGGAGTAAAAATTAACACTTCTATAAAATGTCATGCAAGGAACTCAGAAAATAAAAGGATTTAAAATATGACAGCATACGGGGACTGGGTGGCTCATTTGGTTAAGCCCCTTGATTTTGGTCTGGTTTATGATCTCAGGGTTTTGAGTTTGAGCCCAAGTCCAGCTCCATGTTGGTCATAGAGTCTGTTTAAGATTCTCTCTCTCCCTTTCCCCCATCCCTCCCCTCCCCTCTTGCTCACGCTTTCTCAAAAAATAAACAAATAGATAAATAAAGAGATAAATAACAGCAGATATTAAAATGAGAGGCGGAAAGGAGTAAAGAATGGTTTCAAGCTTAAATGACCATAAACTTAATATAGACTGCTACATGTAGAAGATATTATATACAAACCTAATGGTAACTACAAATCAAAGACACTAATAAATATGCAAAGAATAAAGAAAAAATAACCAGGTATATCACTAAAGAAAATCAGCAAACCATTAAAGAAAGACAAGAATGTATCAAAGAAAATCTTCATAAACAACCACAAAGCAAATACATTGATATGTATTTAACAATAATTATGTTGAATGTAAATGGAGTGAATATTCCAATCAGAAGACAAAGAGTGACACAATGGATGTGTCCATCCATGGGGAAGACCCATCTGTATGCTGTCTATAATAGACTCATTTGAGACCTAAAGACACCTGCAGATTGAAATGAGGGGATGGAAAAACATTTATCATGCAAATGGCTATAAAAAGAAAGCCGAAGTGGCAATACTTTTATTGTACAAACTAGACTTTAGATTTTTAAAAAAATTTTTATTTGACAGAGAGAGAGAGAGAGAGCACAAGCAGGGGGAGTGGCAGGCAGAGGCAGAGGGAGAAGCAGGCTCCCCACGGAGGAGGGGGAGCCCAATGTGGGACTCCATCCCAGGATCCTGGATCCCAGGATCATGACCTGAGCCGAAGGCAGTCGCCCAACCAACTGAGCCACCCAGGCACCCCAAACTGGACTTTTAAACAAAGACTATTAACAAAAGACAAAGAAGGGCACTATATAATCATAAAAGGGACAATCCAACAAGAAGATCTAAAACTTGTAAATATTTCTACACCCAACATGGGAGAACCCAAATACATAAAGCAGTTAATAACATTAAGGAACTCATTGATAATAATGAAATAATAGTAGTGGACTTTAACACCACACTTACATCAATGGACAGATCATCCAAACAGAAAATCAACAAGGAAACAGGGCTTTAAATGACATAATGGACCAGATAAACTTAACATATATAATCATGACATTCCAACCTAAAAGAGCAAAGGACACATTCTTTTCAAGTGCATTTGGGTCATTCTCCAGAATAGATCACATGTAAGCCCACAAAACAGGCCTCAAGAAATTCAAGATGGAAGTCATACCATGCATCTTTTCTGACCACAATGCTATAAAATGAGAAATTAACCACAAGAAAAAAAAATCTGGAAAGACCACAAATACATGGAAGTTAAACTAAATATAAGTAATGAATAAGTGAACCAGGAAATCAGAGAAGGAATAAAAAAGTACATGGAAATAAATGAAAATGAAAACACAACAGTCCAAAACTGTTGAGTTTCATCAAAAGTGGTCCTAAGAGGGAAGTACATAGCAATACATACCTAGTTCAACCAGCAAGAAAAGTCTCAAATAAGCTCACCTTACACCTAAAGGAGCTAGCGAAAGAACAATAAACAAAGCCTAAAACCAGGAGAAGGAAGGAAATTATAAACATGAAAACAGAAATAAATGATATAGAAACTAAAAACAACAACAGAACAGATCAATGAAACCAAGAGCTGGTTCTTGGAAAAATACTAATAAAATTGATAAGCCTCCAGGCAGATTTATCAAGAAGCAAAGAGGAAGGACTAAAATAAATAAAATTACAAATGAGAGAGAAATAACAACCAACACCACAAAAATACAAACAGATATACAGATAATTATAAGAAAATATGAGAAACTATATGCCAACAAACTGGACAACTTGGAAGCAATTGGTAAATTCCTAGAAAAAGGAATAGAAAATTTGAAAAGATTGATTACCAACCTATAAATTGAATCAGTAATAATAATGATAAAAAAAACTCCCAACAAACAAAAGTCCAGGATGAGATGGCTCCCCAGATGAATTCTACCAAACATTCAGAGTTAATACCTATTCTCAAACTATTCCTAAATACAGAAAAGGAAGGATCACTTCCAAATCCATTCTATGAGGAGAGAATTACTCTAAAATCAAAACCAGAGAAACGCTCCACTAAAAAAGACAATAGGCCAATATCTGATGAACACGGATGGAAAAATTCCTGAGAAAATACTAGCAAATCAAATAGAACAATACATTAAATAAATCATTCACCCACTCAAATCGGATTTATTTCTGAGTGGTAGGTGGTTCAGTTATCACAAATCAATGTGATATACCATCAATAAAAGGATAAAACCATATGATTATTTCAAGAGACACAGAAAAAGCATTTGACAAAGTACAAATATCCATTCATGATAAAGATCCTCACCAAGGTAGATTTAGAAGGAACATACTGCAACATAATAAAGGCCATATATGAAAACCCCAGACACCATCAACCACAATGGCAAAAAACAGAGCTCTTTCCCTATTTAGGAAAAAAAAAATGATGTCCACTCTCACCACTGTTATTAATCATAGTATTAGAAGTCCTAGCCTCGGCAATCAGATAAGCACTAGAATCAAAGGCATCCAGTCAGCAAGAAAGAAGCAAAACTTTCACTACCTGCAGATGACGTGACACTATATACAGAAAACTGACATGACTCCAACAAAAATTCAGGTAGAACTGATAAAGTCAAGTCTCAGGATACAAAGTAAATGTGCAGAAATCTGTTACATTTCTATACACCAATTAATGAGCAGCAAAAAGAGAAATTAAGAAAGCAATCCCATTTACAGTTTTACCGAAAACAATAAGATATCTAGGAATAAATGTAACCAGAGGTTTGAAAGACCTGTACTCTGAACTGTAAAACACGGATGAAAGAATTTGTAGAGCACACAAAAAATGTTGAACATCCCACAGTCATGCACTGGAAGAAAAATTACTTGAAAAGGTCTCTAACCCACAGCAATCTACAAATTTAATGTAATCCTATCAAAACACCACCCGGGTTTTTCATAGAGCTAGAAAAATCCAAAAATTTGTTTGGAACCACAGAAGAACTTTGTTTTTAAATTATTTTACGTATATATTTTTATTATTATGTTCAGTTAGCGAACATATACAGAAGAACTTTAATTGTCAAAGCAATGTTGAAAAAGAAAAGTTAAGCTGGAAGCAGTACATCTAGTCTTCAAGTTATATTACAAAGCTGTAGTGATCAATACAGTGTGGTACTGGTACAGAATATACAGATACATAACACACAAAAATAGATCAATGAAACAGAATAGAAAATCCAGAAATAATTTTGTGGTCAACTAATCTTTGACAAAGCAGAAAAGAATATCCAATGGCAAAAAGACAGTCTCTTCAACAAATGGTGTTGGGAAAACTGGACAGTCACATGCAGAAGAATGAAACTGGACCACTTTCTTACAGCATACACAAAAATAAACTCAAAATGGATTAAATGTGAAAGCTGAAACCATTAAAATCCTAGAAGAGAGCACCTATAGTAACTTCTCTTGACATCAGCCACAGCAACTTCTTACTAGACACATCTCCTGAGGCAAAGGAAACAAAAGCAAAATTTAACTATTGGGACTTCATCGGGATAAAAAGCTTCTGTACAGAAAAGGAAACAATCAACAAAACTAAAGGCAGCCTGCAGAATGGGGAAAGATATTTGTAAACAATATATCTGATAAAAGGCTAGTATCGAAAATATAAAAAGCATTTGTTAAACTTAACACCCAAAAGCCCAAACCCCAGTTAGGAAATTTTCAGAAGATATGAACAGATATTCCTGCAAAGAAGACATCCAAATGGCCAACAGACACATGAAAAGATGCTCAACATCACTCATCATCAAGGAACGACAAATCAAAACCACCATGAGTTATCACCCCACACTAGTCAGAATGGCTAAAATTAAAAAAAAAAAAGAAGAAACAACAGATGTTGGCAAGGATGCAGAGAGGAACCCTCTTGCACTGTTGGTGGGAATGAAAACTGGTGCAGCCACTCTGGAGAACAGTATGGAGGTTCCTCAAGACATTAAAATAAAACTGCACTATGACCCAGCAATTGCAGTACCAGGTATTGACCCTCAGAATAAACAATAACGATTCAGAGGGGTACATGCTCCCTGATGTTTATAGTAGCAATGTCCACAATAGCCAATATATGGAAGCAGCCCATCGACAGATGAATGGATAAAGAAATGTGGTACATATATACTTTGGAATATTACTCAGTCATCAGAAAGGAATGAAATCTTGCCATTTGCAATGACAAGGATGGAACTAGAAGGTATTATTCTAAGCAAAATATGTCATTCAGAGAAAGACAAATACCATATAATTCACTCACATTTGAAATTAAAAAAAAAAAAAAAGAGATGAGCAAAGGGGGAAAAAAAAGAGAGGCAAACCAAGAAACAGAAATTCTATTCTCAAGAAATTCTAGAGAACAAACTGATGGTTACCAAGGGGAACTCGGTGGAGGACGGGTGAAACAGGTGATGGGAATGAAGCAATGCACTTGTTGTGATGAGCACATGGTGTTGTATGGAAGTGCAGAATCGCTATATTGTACACCTGAAAGTCATATTACCATGTATGCTAACTGGAATTTAAATAACAACTTTAAAAAATTAAACCTTAGTGTGATGTGCAGTTGTTACTTTAAATATGATTTTCAGGTTTGCCACTTAGGAAAGTGAAGTTTAGAGTTTGTCATAAAAGTTTTGAGTTGAAGTAATACATATATAAATTGAAATATGGTAGAGATAAGAAGATAAGAAGTTCTTTGCTCAGATATTTCAAAGTCCTCATCACTTTGACAATTAACACAGTGTAATTCCCTGGATAGTCTAGATTCTGTCTTCACCTATTCTCTTCCCTTACTCTTTTTATACATCTTATCTCTACCATTATTTCAATTTATATATGTATTAACTACTATTACTTCAACTCAAAACTTTTGGGACAAACTCTAAAATTCACTTTCCTAAGTTGCAAACCTGAAAATCATATTTAAAGTAACAACTGCACATCACACTAAGGTTTAATTTTTTAAAGTTGTTATTTAAATTCCAGTTTGCATACATGGTGATATTACTTTCAGGTGTACAATATAGCGGTTCTACACTTCCATACAACACCATGTGCTCATCACAAGTGCTTTAGAGGGTAGGAATTGGGGGGATGGGTTATTAATACCCTGGTGGTGGGTATTAAGGAGAGCATAATGAAAGGAGCACTGGTTGTTATACACAAACAATGAATCATGGAACACTACTTCAAAAACTAATGATGTGATGTACAGTGATTGACATAACATAATGAAATAAATTTTTTTAAAAAAGCTTTAAAAAAGCACCCATTACTATGGATAGGACAGTATGAACATGATAAATAAGTTTAATTAGGTGAAAATATAATATGGAGAAATATGATTTGTTAGAAATAATTTTCTAAGGAAAGAAAAGTGAGGTTGTCATTGATGATAGTATGACAGATTTCATAATAGTAAGGAAAAGAAAGATGGTCACAATGTAACAGATTTCAGTAGAGCATATTAGAGAAATTTATATATATATTTCTACCAAGAAAGTATATTCTCAACTTAAAATTCTGACATAACTTTTGTTAAGATTCTGTGGTAGTAAAGACGTTCACGTGAGAAGAATAAAAAGTTTGAGTGTCTATGCTAACCTTGTTCCCTCTTTCTATACTGATAATGTGATTAAACCATTCTAGTTCCATGGGTATCACAGTAAATAAGAAAATTATTATAATCACGTCATCTGTATCAGAAAGAAATATTATGGCAGTTAAATAATACACCAAGGATGAAATACCTTTGGAAGTCATAAGGTTAATGATTCCTAATATTTGGTATTAAAAACTCATGCATTTCTCTGGGAAAAAACTCTCCCCCTCCTTTTCTATTTCCATTATCCTTTTCTCTTCATTTTTTTTTCATACCTCCCTGACTACCATTTTCTTGGGCCTTACTCTGAGGCTGTGGCAGAGAGATGAACTGTGGCCGAACAGAAGCAGGAGTGGCAGTAAAAGCTGAGTTGTTTGTAGAGGTAGAGACTGAAAGGGAGATGGAAGCAGAGGTAGTCATGGCCCCTTGCTGGGACCATGGTGCATGGCTGGGCCGTGTAACTCCCTGAAGCCAAAAAAGGAAAGGGCTCACTTGGCTGAAGACGTAGGGCTTTGTGCAATGTTCATCGAAGTAACTCAAAATTCCCACCTGCACCCATGTGTTCTTTTGTTGTAGATGGCATACCAGAGGTGCCCCTAAGTCACCCTGCAAGAAACAAAGAGCAAAATGTCCATGTGCACTTTAAAGGAGGCTAGGAAGTAACTTCTGGTTTTGAAGAAGTAACTTTTGCTTTCCACACCCCTCAGCTGTATCACCTTACAGCCAGTCTCGCCAAGAGCTTGCTTGGCTTCCACACAGAAAGTGAACTCATTCAGCTTGGGCCAAAACTGGGCACATGTGCTGACTTGCAGTATTTTTAGATGCCTTTTCTGCAGAATTCCAGGACTTCCTAGTGGAAAAGGGAGAACAGAGAGGATTTTAGTTTTACCCTAGTTAGAGGGAGAAATATGGCTGAAGGAAAAGATAATCACAAACCTTCTATTACATGAAAGCATACTACTCCTTCTTTTCAAATATATCATACTTATGCTCATGTAAATATGCTGCATTACTCACCTCTCATGAGGGACCAACTGGGTAGCCAGCAGTCATACAGCTGTATATTTTTCTCTTGCTCCAGGTTCTCCTCTAGACAGATAGGAAGCACCAAGGGTTGAAAATGTAGGGGCTGTTTCAGGAAGATCAGCCCAGGACCCAAAGGTCCCTTGGGACCTAGGTAGGGCATGGCACGGGGAATGCCTACAGTTTGAGCTTGAGCAGGCTCCTGAAGATCAGTAAGCCCAACTTGGACCAGGGCTAGTGCTTCTGAGTTTTTTTCTGGGAGGGAAATTTATCAAGCATTTTATTATTACATATTTCAATGTGGAAAAGAACTCTAGAGTTAACATGAATAAAATAAAGTCCAGGTGAGCATTAAAGTACTACCATTCCCTTCACTACTCCTGTCTTATTAGGAACACTATGTTTAGACACCTTCAGAAATGAGGAGGTAAGTTTTACAATGCAAACCATTTAATTGTTGAAAATTCCTAACTTGAATTATTAGGCATCCTAATATTTATCGTGAAAGTAAAATACACCAAATACACCAAATAGTGAAATACACCAAAAACTAATGATGTACTGTATGGTGACTAACATAACATAATAAAAAAAAACACTTATTGAAATACATTTTGAAAGTTAGGAGTTGAAATATTGTATAGTAATAATATAAATAACTTTGGACAGTTATTCCCTTTCTGGGGGCTTTGTTTTCCTTGTTTGTCCAAAGACTTACTTCACTATGCTAAAAGAAGAAATAAAACTATGCTCAAAAGGATATTTTTCAAAGAGTTATAATTCTTCTACAGATCCATATATTTAAGAGATAACATGGTTGAAGTCAGAAAGTGGAAAACTGTGAACCTTACTATTTAAACTTTCCATCATTTTGTTATAGGTAAAATTATACAAAAATAGGGTATCTTTTAACAGTTCTATTGATTTGGATCCTGAAATTATCTCTGAAAAACAGGTAAAGCACCCATTTATGGATATTTGAGATATGACAAGATACAAGTAGAGATGCTTTCTCTTTAGTTAAGGGAATGTAACAGATGTGACTACTGCAAGAAGATACACAAAATTTGATTTCTGTAACAAAGAATATGCACCATCTTTAAAGAATCTTGAAATGACATACTCAGACTTACATGAAATTTGCACATCTAGCTGAGGTAAGGATCCACTGTTCATTCAATACAGAGCCAGCACAGAAATGGGAGAAAGAGAGTTGCACGGAAACCATCCAAGGAAATTCACCCATGTCTGCCTCCCAGCAGTTGGGACAGTGGGGCACAAGGCCAGGTGGTAATCCACACTCTGCAGAAGGAATCCATATTTTCAATAGGTGAAGGAAGTATTATTACCTCCTTTACCTGAACAGTTTGATTTCCTATTTTTTGACTTTATCAAAGTGCTTGTAAATTTTCAACTTTAGGAAAATGCTTGGAAATATAAATTTTAACCCTATATAGTTGGGTATGGGAATAGAGATTGTCTGAATACACCTCTCTGAAAATAACATATGTCTATTCACTCCTCAAATAGAAGAGTAAACCATTTCTAAGCACTAAAAGCATTTTTATAATATGCTCTGAAAGGAACTACACTTATAAAAAAACTGTTTCTAGCAAAATTGGTCTTCTCTGAATATGTACATATCTGTTAAGATTTTGTTATCCATTCCCCATTCTCTGATCTAAATAATGGTTTGAATTATGTCCTGCCCAAGTATGAGGGCATGACTTCTGACCTATAGAGAAACTCTTGTAATTAGGCTCTAACAAAGACCTTGGTGCTAAGGATAATAACTCAAATAGATGACTACCCTGAACTTGCCTGTGGCTTCATGAGAAATAACAGCTGTCTTGAAGAGCCAGAAAGCCTGGACACTCCCTTTCCAGGCCACACCTAGGTGACACTCAGCCAAAGAAACGTTGAGTTGTGAATACTTGAGAGGATCTTGTTCAGGCTGATGAGACTTGGTTCCAGATTGAGACCCAGGCATCAGAGAAGGTTCTTTTCTTAAAAGGGTGGCTGGAGCAGCAAGCAGATATGAAAAAGTATGAGAAAGAATGTTCTCTTCAGTAAATTTTAAGGAAGACAGTTCCTTGACAGAGCTATCAGAAGAGGAGGCTAAGGCAGGAGAACAGGAGAGAAGGCTGCTGGAGAAAGAATGGAGCAAGAAGGGAAAATATAGAATAAAGGCAATATACCAGAAGAAATGACCAAATAGGAATGGGGCAATGCACATGGTGATGGGAGAGAACAAGGAATAAGAAAGGAAAATGATGGAGAGAGGGGGCTAAGAGATGTAGATGTTACATCAGGGCTTCCATTTGTTTTTGTAATTTGGAATTTGACAACCTTCGGGTAATGAAGTCTTTCAGGAAGCCAAGTACTTGCAAGGGGAAGAAAAGAAAGGGAATGTTTGTGAGCTCACTCAAACGGAGAGAATTGATTTGATATTGGCTTTCTGTTGTACCTATCTCAGTTGACAAAGCTATAAAATACTGATGTGGGGAAGGAATTATTTCTATTGGTTAAAAAAGGTACATGTTTAGACCAGGAACTGAAATGGCTAGTTAAGGGAGTTGCTCTATCTGGCTCAACCTCAGAAGGAACAAATGATATAATTCTATCGGCTTATAATGCCTGTCAGGTCTGATTTCTACTTCAGTATGGATCCATGTTCTGACTTTGTCATGTTTATGAATAGCAAATGATGCAATCATACCAGTTTCAGGGTGGGCCCAGGATCTCACTGCTTGGGTTTCAGGATGGATCCAAGGGTGAAACATACCAACTTCAGGCTGCAACCCGGAGCTGAAGATCTGAGATTCGGAATTGGTCGATGGTCTGACTTTATTCATTGGAATGTAGAACCAAGATCTAAGTGCATCAGCATCTACCTTCATCCAGGGTCTGACTGTTTGGATTTCTGAGTAGGGTTGATTCACAGTACCTCTTTGCTGAATCCAGGGGTGATTTATACCGTCAGCCTGACTCCAGGGACTGACAGATTGGGAGTCAGATTTAATCCAGGGTTGAAATGTATCACTTTGAGTCTGTAACCAAGATGTAATTGTATCAAGTTCCAATGAAGTTGGAGGTTTTACTACTTTGCCCTCTGTCTGGGTCCAAATTTGGATTGTTTCAGTTTCAGGTTGAGTCCATGATCTAACTGTATTGGCTTCAGGCTGGTTCCAAGGTTTTATTGAATCCAGTTTAGTCTGGAACCAGTGTCTTATTACTGTACCAGCTTCTAACTGGGTCAGGGGGTATATTTCTATATTTTCAGACTGGGTCCGTGATCTAATTGTAGCAGTTTCAACCTGAATCCAGGGTTGCACTGTACTGATTTCAAGCTTGGTCCAGGATCTGACTGTACTAGTTTCATACTGAGTCCAAGAGCTACTTATACCATTTTGGGTCCCAGAAGATGTCATTTGAGATTCAAGATGGGACCAAGGCCTAACTGCATCATTTTGAGTCAGGTACCAAAATGTGCCTGTATTTCTTTCAGTCCAGATACTGACTGACTGAGACCCAGGCTTGGTCCAGGGTGTGACTGTACTGCTTTTAGACTGGATCCAGAGGTTGAATATACTAGCTTCACTGTGAATCCATGGTCGCAAGGCATCACCTCCAGAAAGGGTCCAGGTTCTTACTTTGTCTTTTTCAGACTTATTCCAGGGGTGGGATATACCAGTTTTTGTTGGAATCCATGGTATGACTGTAGGAGTTTCATGTTGGGCCAAGGGCTCAAATCTATCAGTTTCAAACTGGGTCAAAGTTCTCACTGTTTGAAGTTTTGAGCAGGCCGAGGTACTTACTCTTTCTGTTTCAGGTTTAAACCAATATCTGCTAATATCAGTTTCAGATAGGGGTAAGAGTGTGGCTGCTTGTGACAAAGGCACTCTCCATGATACCAGTGTTTCAAATTCTGGCAAAGGCCATGTATTAACATTATTAATTCCAGGATGTGTCGACAGAAGAGATGCTTGATTTTCTCCTTGAATCAAGGATTGAGTAGAATCACTTTGAGGATGCAATGAAATACTGAATACACCAGCTTCAGGCAGTATCCATGATTTCTTAGACTCAGATATAAGTACAGTCCAAAATATGACCGTATCAGTTACACTCGGTATATAAGAATTTACTGCTTGATATTCAGACTGAGTCCAGGATATAATTGTGGACATTGCAGAATGTGTCCAGGATTTTACTAATGAATATTCATTATGAGTCCATATTTTCACTGTAGAAGCTTTAGTGTCTGTCAAAGGATTTAGAAGAGAGGAGGCCTGGGTCCATGTTGTGACGGTAGAAACAAGTGTCACTGTCCAGGGATTTACTGCTGGAAACACACCTTGGTTCCATGACATGACTCTGGAAGCAAGAGCCTCTGTCCAGGGATTTACTGCTGGAGGTACAGCTTGAGTCCATGATGTGACTCTGGATGTATCAGTGTCTGTCCAGGGATTTACTGCTGGAGGTACAGCTTGGGTCCGTGGAGTGACTCTGGATGCACCAGCCTCTGTCCAGGGATTTACTTCTGAAGGGATAGCTTGGGTCCATGGAGTGACTTTGGATGCATCAGCTTCTGTCCAGGGATTTATTCCTGGAGGTGCAGCTTGGGTCCATGGCATGACTCTGGATGCACCGGCGTCTGTCCAGGGATTTCCTTCTGGAGATACAGCTTGGGTCCATGATGTGACTCTGGATGTACCAGCCTCTGTCCAGGGATTTATTGCTGGAGGAAGAGCTTTGTTCCATGATGTGACTCTGGATGCACCAGCCTCTGTCCAGGGATTTATTGCTGGAGGTACACCTTGTGTCCATGGAATGACTCTGGATGCACCAGTGTCTGTCCAGGGATTTACTACTGGAAGTACAGCTTGGGTCCCTGGAAAGACTCTGGAAGTGACAGCCTCTGTCCAGGTATTTACTGCTACTGGAAATACTACTTGGATCCATGGTATGTCTCTCAAAGTGACAGCTTCTGTCCCTGGATTTACTGCTACAGATATAGCTTGGGTCCATGATGTGACTCTGGAAGCAACAGCCTCTGTCCAGGGATTTACTGCTGGAAATTCAGCTTGGATCCATGGTGTGACGCTGGAAGTGATAATCTCTGTCCAGGGATTCACAGCAAGAGCCTGACCCTGAGTTAGGGCTGTGACTGTGTCACTCTCAAATTGTGTCCAAGTTTTAACCACTACAGATTGAATAAGGGTGAATTGTGGGAATATTTCAAAAGTAGACCAAGGAATTACTGTTTTGGCTTGGGTCCAAAATATATCTGATGAAGTTAATATCTGTGTCCAAGGTTTTGCTCTTGAAGATTCATCCAGGGCCCACACTGTGACTGTATCTGCTACAGACTTTGTCCAGGGATTTAATGCTTGGGATTCGGCCTGAGGCCACAGGATAATTGTATCAGCTACAGCCTGTGTCAATGAACTTACTGCTGGATATTCAGCTTGTGTCCATGGCATGACTAAGGAAGCTACAGGCTCTATCCAAGGATTTACTTCTGGAGATTCAGTCTGAGTCCACAATATGACTATACTAGCCTCATGCTCAACTGACTGTTTTAGGGCTGGAGATTTGTACTCTGATTCAGACTGTGTCCGTGGATTTACTGCCAGAAATTGAACCTGAGTCCAAGTATTTACTGATGGAGATTTAGTCTGTGTCCATTCTGTGACTCTATAAGCTATAGGTTGTGTCCACTGATTTACAGCTAGAGATTCAGCCTGGGTCCATAATGGGACTATGGAAGCTATAGCTTCTATCCTGGGAATTAAGGGTGGAGATTCAGACTGAGTCCACCTTTTGACGGTACCAGTTTCAGTGTCCAATGTTTTGGGCAACTGTTGTGTCCAAAGTTTTACTTCTGAAAATTGAGATTTGGTGCCTGGTGTGACTTTATCAAATTTAGTCTCTATCCAGGGCTTCATGGTTGGAAAAAATCCCATGGTCCATGGTATGGCTGTTTCAGAAACAGCCTCTGTCCAGGTATTTTCTTCTGGGGATTCATTCTGAGTCCATGGTATGACTGTGTTATTTTCAGTCTGTGTCCAGGTATTTACTGCAAGAGATTCATCCTGGATCCAAGGTGTGACTGTAACATTTTCAGGTTGTGTCCAGAGATTTGCCACTGGCAGTTCAGGCTGAGTCCACTGTGTGACTATACGAGACAAAGGATACATCAAGAGCCTTTGTCCTGGAAATTCAGTCTTTGCCCATGTTGTGACAGTATCAGCTAAAATATCTGTCCGGTGATTAATTGCTGAAGCTTCTCCCTGTTTTGAGAGTATAACTGCTTCGGTTTCAGACTGTGCCCAGGGATTAACTTCTGGAGTCTCAGCCTGTCCCCATGCCCATGGTGTTGATGTATCAGCTTCATTTCGTGCCCTGGGATTGATTATACCCACATCTGGCTGAATCCAACGTCTTATGTCAGATTCAGATTGTGTCCAGAATCTAACCTTATCACCTTCAAGCTCATCCCAGGGCCTTACAGTGTAAATGTCATGTTGTATCCAGGCTCTTAGCTTGTCTGCCACAGGTTGGTTCCAGGGCCTAACTATTTCTGTTTTGGACTGTATCCAGTGGTGGGCTACTTGGGATACTGGCTCTGTCCACATTGTGGGTGTCTCCACTTGAGTCTGGAACCAATGTCTGACATTGTCAGCCTCAGATTTAGTCCTAAGCCTGGGTATATCACCTTCAGGTTGGGTCCAGGAATGGGCTGTTTGAAATTCTGTCTCAATCCAAGGTTTGAATGTATGCATTTGAGTATACAACCAGGGTCTGACTCTATCAGCTTCAAGCTCAGACCAGGAAATGGTTGTCTGAGATTCAAGTTGGTTCCATGTTCTGAATGTATTGGTTTGTATTTGCAACCAAAGTCTAGCTATATCAGCTTCAGGCCCTGTCCAGGGTGTAATTGTATTAACTTTAAACTGCCTCCAGATTCTGAATGTCAATGCTTCAGGCTTCATCCATGGTTGGATGCTACTAGCTTTTGACTGAGTCCATGGTCTCACTATGTCAACCTCAGGCTGAGTCCAAGGGTAGAGTGTTTGCAAGTCTGGCTGAGACCTTGCTCTCATTTGATTAGACTGAGTCCAAAACCAGGATCTGGCTGTACCAGCTTTAGGCTTGTTCCCAAGTCTGAAGGTTTCAATTTCAGTGTGTGTCACGGATCTAATTATATGTGCTTCTGACTGGGTCCAATGTTTGTCTTTACCATTTTCAGTCTGGGCTCTAGGTCTGACTATTTGAAACTTAGGCTGAATCCAGCGTCTGATTCTTTCAGTTTTAATCTGTAACCATGGTCTGATTTCTGCTTTCAGCTGAGTCAGTGGTTTTCTTGCCTGGGTTTCTGGCTGGGTCCAGGTTTGGGTTATGGCAGCTTCAGGTTTACTCCAGGGCCTGGTTGTATCAGCTTTAGACTGAAAAAAAGGCTTAATTACATTTGTAATAATATGTGCCAAAAACCAGGTTGTATCTGCAGTTTGAATCTGGGGTTTGACCATAAAAGATTCACGTTTACTCCATGGACTTATTCTCTCCATTTGACTTGAGGCTTTGCTCAGACTGGTATTATATTGTGCCCAAGACTTAATAGTGTTGCTTGCAGATGGTATCCAAGTGAAAGGCATATTAAGTGCTGAAGAAGTCCACAGTTGAGCTGACTTAGATTCAGGAAGAATCCAGTATTCATTAGTCTTTTCTGTAAGTTCTTGGGATCCATCTAAATTTAAGACTGACTGAAACCAGGGTTCCAACGTAAGAGTTAATGTAGGATACTGAGATCCATCTGCATTTAGCGTGGAATGAGTCCAGAATTCATTTTTATTAACTGTTAAAGGAACCCATGCATTCAAGTTATAAGTTACTGGTTTAAAAGCAGTGTGAACTCTATCGACTACATGGTGTATTTGGCTTCCAATATTCTCTTCACTTGATTGTATCTGCATCACTGTTCCAGTTTTATCAGGTACAGAATGTGTCCAAGGTCCAATGTCAGGGGTAATTTCTAGCCAGGGTCTAGCTAGAAGTTGACCATGGAAAGGAACCTTACTAGACTGAACTTGAAACTGTACGGTATTAACCCCAGAAAGAAGGTGGGATCCATCTATGCCACTTGAAAACAAAACCCAGGATATAGCAGAACTAACTAATGGTAGAGTATGAAGCCCAATGATACCAGCTAAAGGATTAACCCAGGGGTTTACTGAATTGGTCATCGTTTGGTATTGATATTTCATTGTATCTTTCTGAGGAAGGCCCCAGGGTATAGATTTATCAGGTGTTGGAGTCTTTGGGGGTCCAGAAAGAACCAAAGTTTCAGAAGTACCAGCTATTGGGGTATTCCAGGGCTCAGAAATATCAGAAGGATCCCGCTGTTTGGTAACAAGAGACGTCCAAGATTGTATCATTGGGAATTTGCTAGTTGAGGAGAGCTGACTAGCTTGAAGGTGTAACTGTCTACTGCCAGGAAAAGAGTCTCTATTATTTAAACGAAAAAATACTGGAGGAGGATTCCGGTGCTGTCTGTTCAGTGGGAAAGTGCCTAATCTTCTCTTCCGTGACTGTACAGAGAGTCTGTGGGAGGTCAAAATGGCAGTACCCCTGCTCAGGCTAAGCCTGTCTTGTGGACGATGTTCTACCCCAGGAGTAAAATTGCAGGGTAGGGAAAAAATAGGATCCAGTGGCTTCTGAGATGTCTTGATAAGCCATTTCACCCAAGATAAATATGGGGCTGTCTTGATGACAAGAACAGGGTCATAACAGGCCATTGAGGATTCACTGACCAGGCCTACCAGTTCCCAGTGGTTGCCACAGAGGCAGAGAACAGGACTACCCTGCTGTACCTGAATGAGGAAAAAAGATAAGCCGTATTTATGTGGGACAAACGGGCAGACAAACATAAATCGTAAGAATATATTAAATATATGTAACATAAGTTATATGTAAATATATAATATATAAATTATAAAATGTATGGCTACACTTTTGTCATAAATAATATCTGTATATTATATACATATTATCAATAAATACATTGAAATAGATAAGATTTATATATTTTTCTGCATATATCCATATGACATGGTGAAAAATAATAAATGTTACCTGGTACATACTTCATAAAGCTCCAGAATAACTTACACACACATAATTGTAACTCCATTTAAAGGAGAAAAACTAAATTACAAAGGATATTTAGAGAAAACTCCCACGTTCTAAATAGCAATTACATATTCAACATTCTTTATTTGGATATCACTTATTCCCTTTGCTGAGTATTTCTAGGCAGGGCAAACTTACACAATCATATGTAATGACTGTGTTTATCCTTATCACTCCACGTCATTACTCTGGTTCAAGTTGTCCTCATTTATTTTCAAACCATCGTCATTTCTGCTATTCTCTCATACCCAAACTTATTCCATGCTTTGTTCCTCCTGGCAGGCAGGATGATACTCAGAGTAAAATCCAAAGGTGTTGTTAATTAGTTTCTGATCTCAGCTCAACATTTTTCCTTTGTTCATTTTGCTACCATCATATTTGTTTCATTCTTCACGGAAATTTTTCCACAGTAGTATCCTTTGCCTGGAATTGGCTTCCCTCATGGGATTTACTTGGGTTGATTTCTCAAGGGCTGTAAGTTTTTGGTCAAATAGAACATTTTTAAAGATCTTCTGCATTTCTCCTATTTTAACAGCCCATCTTCATTATTTTCTTGGGAAACAATTGTTAGCTTTTGAGTAAGCTTCATGTGGATAAGGATAATTATATGTTTTTTTTAAACTGCTGCATCTTAGTATAGCACCAAATCATGTTTAGGCAATCAATATTTGATGAATGAATGATTCCTTATTGTTTTTGCAGTTCATGCCAGACCATTTTGTGGGAATAAATGTGAAGAGTACAAAGGTACTTTAATAGACTTTGTTGGTTAGATTTCTAAATAAATCTGGCCTCTTGAATTTAATTTTAAAAGCCATCTTTCATTCCACCTTCCAGAACAGGAAATATTTGATTCTTCTAAAATACATTTTTTTTTTTTTTGCATTAAAATCTTTCTGTGACTCCAAGGACTTCTACAACTGAGTCCAGGCACCATTACTTCATAATTGGTCCAAAGCAATTTTCTTTTCTCTTTTTTTAAATATTTTTCTTAGCATCATGTGCCCCTTACAAATTTTACCACTCAAATATTTTCTATGCATTGAATGGTCATTACATTTGCACATCTTATTTCTATTATGAAGAGCTACTTTCCTCTCAAAATTTTAAGTATGCCCTTCTTCTATCCAAATGTAGATATAATTGTTATCTCCACTGTTCACAATAAAGATTTCTATAAGAACATTAACAAAATTATATTTTTACTAAATTACTGCACTACTCTCTCCTATCAAAACATAAACTCTGGTGACCGGGCCCAGAAAATCAGGATTTTCTAAGAACTGGGACCAGGCCTATTTCCTCTATGTACCCTATCAATTTGTAATCTACCACGCGGTGGTTACCTTGTCTTTCTTAATTTCAAATTTCTCAAATATTGGTTTCAACGCTTTGGTCTTTTGGGCTTGACAAAGTTTTGGCAATATGTTTATTAAGAAGAATTTGATATCACCCATATCCCTTTTCCACTACAAATTTTAACATCTTCCTTATTTGTAAATTTCAAACATTTTTATTTTTGCCTCTCACTTTTTTTGCCTTAAATTTCTTTGTAGCCATTTGTGACTTCTTAAATTTTATCTGTTACAAACTAAGTATTACTACATGTAGTATATAACACAAATATTACTACATATCTTCTAGGTTGAGCGTTGGGAAAAAAGTCATGATACTCTTTTAAAATATATATTGGTAGCAGGTACTCCTCATCTCTAACTCAGTTACAATATTTTTGTAGCTTCAGGATGGTGAGATAATAATTACACCTCATAACTGAAGACTTTTAAGTACTCAGTTTGTATTTGTAAAACTGACTTCCATTTGTATTCTAACAAACCAATCCAAGGATAACCTGTTCTTCCCATTGCCTCGAATATATTTTAGCAAATTTTCTAATTCTGAAATTTCATTGATGAAAATATTCCTGCTTTATTTGTGACCTTAAGAATAAATATATCTTTGAATATTTTTTGACATAATGTATGTATGATTATATAATCACATAAACATTACACCTGTGGATTGCATGTGAAAGTAAAGAAACTTTCTTTTTTATTAAGGGAGGAAGAGTCAACATGTTATCGAACGCTCTTAAATTTTTAAGTGTACAGTGTAAGATTGTTAACTATATACACTAGGTTGTTCAGCAGATCTCCAGCACTTATTCATCTTGCATAAATGAACTTGTATCCATTTTACATTTGACATATATTTTTACATCTCCCCCCAATGGTAACTCTGCCCTTATACAGTAAGTACCCAGCAGTCTCCTTGTGGCTGACTCCAGATGCATAAGTTGTTACTTTTAGTTAGGTGGATATATTGATGGTGGCAGAATGAGAGGTCCAGCAGCTTAACTGACAGCTTTTTGATACTGGTTCCAAAGTTATTGTGGTCTGAGGGAATAGAGATAGAAAGGACTATGAGATATGGGTTATTATATTCCTATGATTTACTACTAGGTTGGTACAACTTTCAATCTTTCAATCACAAAAAATTACTGAGATAACTCTGACTTCTCCTTTCCTTCCATCTAATCTCATACATACTTATTTCATACTTTCTTGTATTTTTTAGCTGTTCCTAAATCCCTCTTAATAGAACACAGAATATTATAACCCATGATATTGTCACTTTTCCTTCTTTCCTCCATGTGAAGTGGAGTAATATGGCCTTAATTATTTACAAGATTTTTTAACATCCTATTTTTGCACTGTTTTGCTTTGTTTTTTCTATATCATTATATGAGCTACATTTATGATATGACAGAACATGACACTTGAGCTTACTCTGATATTGGTATACCCTGCAGTGTCTGTACTGGCAGTTATAACAGCTCTTCCAGAAGATGTTATAAGTGTGATAAAGTGGTATTCCCCCCACCCTGATAGGGTACTGTAGCAGGATGACTCCTATGTCTCCTTTGACTGGATCCATTCCAACTTGTGGACCAAAACTGGGGTGCAGGCATATTGTATGGCCAAGTAAGATATCTTCTTGGTCAATGACTGCTGAAATGTCAGAGTCCAAATGTTTCCTAAAGGAATAGAAAAGTACAGAAGAGCATAATGAAATTAGACTGAGAAAAACATTTCATTAGCTTCATTTAACCTGAAATGTTAATGTAATCCAACAAATTTCTCTTAACATCCCTGTAAAATGATGCTCTACATTGCAATAGAATTTGACTTTTAGAACTCCAAGCTTCATTTTTAATATGTTATTTTCCAACAACAAAGTCCCTTGAATGCGTCACTAACCAATGCAAATAAAATTAATTTTGACAAAACAAATATAAAGTATATATGTAACTATGATCCCTTTATCGCGATTCTAGATGTACTTACAGTTTATTCAGACAGCTGGCTGTGGAGAGGATCCACCACTGACTCAGAATAATGCCCTGGCAGTTTTCAGCCAGGGACACTAGCCATGGGATGTTGCTGGATGCTGTCAATGGGGCAACCGTTGGGGTCAATGAGCTTAACCACTGCTTTTGAGAATTGGGTACTAAAAGGCCAGATAGGGAGGAGAGGAGGTAAATATAACATGATAAACAACATCTTGCTGAATGATTATTGATATTTGTCATCCTAACTTTCATTTGTTGAAGATGTGAAATAAGAGAATATAGAGAAGAATGAGAAACATAAATAAAAGTGGCAAAATGTAAGACTAGATGAAAGACAAACATGATAAGAAGTAAGAAATGAAATAAACATCAAGGAGAAAAACAGAAGATATTTTAAAAAGTTAAGGAAAATAAAAAATATTTCCCCAGTAATCACACAAACAGAGGAGAAAAAAATCCCAATTATCTGTAACTTACCACCACAGCAGTGAAAAAACAGTCCCCAAAACTGATAGAAGCAAAGTGGAGATCTCATGTTGGCTCAAGTGGATGTGAATGCAAGATAGGGTTCTAGTCGAGTAGTTGCCAGGGTTGGGATTGAAATTATAGCATATAGAATGTCTGACATCGTAATACCTACTTATGAGATAAGTGCCTTCTTCTATTATGTTCACCCAACAAGAAATGTTTCCCATATTTACTCAAGTTAAATGTAACTTAAATATTGAAACAAACTTTTATTTAGTTCAATATTGACTTTCATTTTTGGAGTGAGAAAATGAAATACCCCATTCCCACACTTTGTAAAGAATATAATCTCTCTGGCTTTACCATGTAGCTTTACGTACCTGCCACATATACATACTAATTAAAAGAATTAGTTCCACATGATCTAACACAGAAGTTGATGAAATACTAAACAATGATAGTTTAAAATAACTTACAAATCAGTATGAAAATGATAGAAACTACAATCGTAGAAAATTAACTCAAGAGCTACAAACACTTCTCTCTGATGACAATATTGGGCAAAGAGCAACAATTCAATAATATTTACCTACTCTCATATGGAGTGTGCCATAAGTTGAACACATAAATCTGAGGACAAGAAGCCTTGGCCTGCCTAAGTTTTTTAATTCAGTGGAGGAATATATTAGTTAAGGTTAGTTTCTGCTGGACTGGACAGAAAATATAAATCAATTATATAAGAATAAATATATATTTCATATGATAGGAGTCGTGAGATACCTGTGAAGTCAGCTTCATGAATTTATCTGAGTTCTTTCTATCTTTCTGGTCAGCAATTTTATTATTTGAATTCCATTCTGACAATGCCTAAAAAATGCTTTATCTCTACCATGTCCTTGTTCAAAACACCAATTAAAAACAGAGAAAAGAGGGCAAAGGCAAAATCTAATGTCTTCCATTTAAGTCTTTATTCCATTTTGAGTCTGTTTTTGTGTATGGTATAAGGAAATGGTCCAGTTTCATTCTTCTGCATGTGGCTGCCCAATTCCCCAACACCCTTTAGTGAAGAGACTGTCTTTTTTCCATTGAATATTCTTTCCTGTTTTGTCGAAGAATCGTTGACAACAGAGGTGAGGGTCCATTTCTGGGCTCTCTATCCTGTTCCATTGATCTATGTGTCTGTTTTTGTGCCAATAGCGTACTGTCTTGGTGACAGCTTTGTAATAGAGCTTGAAGTACGGAATTGTGATGCCGCCAGCTTTGCTTTTCTTTTTCAAGATCGCTTTGGCTACTTGGGAGCCTTTTCTGGTTCCATACAAATTTTAGGTTAGTTTGTTCTAGCTCTGTGAAGAGTGCTGGTGGTATTTTGATAGGGACTGCATTAAATGTGTATGTTGCTTTGGGAACTATGGGCCTTTTAATAATGGTTTTTATTCCTATCCATGAGCATGGAACATTTTTCCATTTATTGGTGTCCCTTTCAATTTTTTTCAGGAGTGTTCAACTTTTGCAGAGTACAGATCTTTTTCCTCTTTGATTAGGTTTATTCATGGGTATCTTATGTTTTTTGGTGTAATTGTAAATGGGATCAATTTCTTTTTTTAAATTTACTTTTTTATTATGTTCAGTTAGCCAACATATAGTACTCATTAGTTTCTGATGTAGTGTTCAATGATTCCTTAGATGCCTATAACGCCAAGTGCTCATCATACCTGCCCTCCTTAGTACTCTAGAGAAGAACACAAGCAGCAACCTCTTGAAACTTGGTCATATCACCTTCTTACTAGACACATTTCTGGGGGCAAGGGAAACAAAACCAAAATGAACTTTTGGGTCTTCATCAAGATACAAAGTTTCTGCACAATGAAGGAAACAATCAACAAGCCAAAAAGGTAACCAATGGAATGGGAGAGGATATTTACAAATGACATATCTGATAAAGGGTTAGTATCCAAAATCTATAAAGAAATGATCAAACTCAACACCCAGAAAATAAGAAATCCAGTTAAGAAATGGGCAGAAGACATGAACAGATATTTTTCCAAAGAAGACATCCAGACGGCCAACAGACACATGAAAAGAACCTCATCATCAGGGAAATACAAATGAAAACTACACTGAGATATCACCTTACACCTCTCAGAATGGCTAACACAAGAAACAGGTGTTGGTGATGATGCAGAGAAAGGGGAACCCTCTTACACTCTTTGTGGGAATGCAAACTGGTACAGCCACTCTGGAAAACAGTACGGAGTTTCCTTAAAAGGTTAAAAATAGAGCTACCTTATGACTTAGCAATTGCACCTCTAGGTACTTATCCGAAAGACATAAAAATACCAATTAACAGAGGCACATCCACCCCAATGTTTATAGCAGCATTAAATTCAAAAGCCTAACTATGGAAAGAGCCCTAATGTCCCCTGAGTAATGAATGGACAGGGAAGATGTGGTATACATACAATGGAATATTATCTGCCATCAAAAATAATGAATCTTGCCGTTTGCAATGATATAAATGGAACTCGAGGGTATTATGCTAAGCAAAATAAGTCAGTCATATGTGGAATTAAGAAACAAAACAGATGAACACAGGGGAAGGGAAAAAAGAGAGGGAGGCAAACATAGTAGTTAAACTATAGAGAACAAACTAGGGTTGTTGGAGGGGAGGTGGGCTGAGGATGAGCTAAAAGGGTGATGAATATTAAGAAGGGACTTGTGATCAACACTGGGTGTTATATGTAAGGGATGAATCACTTCCTGAAACCAATATTACACTCTATGTTAAATAACTAGAATTTAAATAAAAACTTAAAAAAAACTAATGTCTTCCAGCAGATGAAACTCAATAAGTCATCTTTTCCTGTATTTCCACAGCAACCCCACTGTTTGTTTTTCCTTCCCTCTTTCACTATTCTGTGAAAGGCACTACTGTAATAATTTAAGCTTTATGATAGCTCTCAAAATGTTTTAAAGATAACTTTTATATTAACAATTAGTAAAAATGAGAGCACAATGTTTAATAATGAATAATGGATAAATTGATTTTAAAATGCTATTAAACTAATGCTTACATTGAAATCTGCGTGAGGAATACAATTAAGCAAACAAAATAGGACAAGGAATAGAGTGCCTACTGTTTGTTTAGATGCCTAAATGAGGAAATAAAACATGCAGTGTCCAAGACATTTAACGAAATCCAGTGTAAATGAGTAAAAATGAGAGTGGAAGCAACATAAAGCTACAGAGGAAGATATTTACCCAATATTAACAAATCTATAATTTGTTTGGTGTGTTTGCAGGTGCCCGGGTATGTGTGTTTGTGAGGCCCTGTGTGCGTACCAGTGCGGAGGGACCCTGAGTGTTTATGTGTTGTGTGTGTGTGTTTGCATGCCGACGTATGTGTTGATGTGTGTGTCCAAGTGTGCATGCTTGAGTGCCACAGACCTTGTGAGTTGGTGGGTGTTGCCTGAGTGTGTGTTTGCACATGGATGGGTGTGTGTAGGGGTGACCATTTGCACATACCTGTGTGGAGACACCATGTGTGGTCCTATTTCATTTGTGTGTGTGTTTGCATGCGTGTGTATGTGTGTATGTGTGTGGCGATGTGTGAGTGCCTGTGTGCCGGTTACAGTGTGTGCTTCCCGGTGTTAGGTGTGTGTGTGTGTCATGTGCACGGCCGTGTGTGTTCCTGGCAATTGTGCATGCCTGTGTACTAGAGATCAAATGTGTTGGGTGTGTGTTTCCTGAGTGTCTTTTCCTGTTTGTGTGGCCAAGTGTGCATGCTTGTATGCGGGGACTATGTATTTGTTGTCTTTGATTCCCAGTGCACGTGAATGTGTGTGTGCATTGGAGCAGAAACCTGTCTGGCTGTCTGGGCAAGGCCATGGGTGTATGGTGTGTATGTGTGTTTTCAGGCACACCTCGGTGTGTGACTTTCTGCGGTGCTAGGTATGTATGGACATGTGCCAGAGACCTTTCAAGTGAGTGTTGAGTGTATGTGTGCTTGCATGCGCGAGGGTGTCTGTGTGTTTCTCTGTGTTTGCAGGCCGTTGGGTGTCTGTGTGTGTCTCTGTGTTTGCAGGCCCTGTGTGTGTGTGTGTGTGTGTGTGTGTGCGCACATCTGTAGCCACCTGTTCATGCCTCTGTGTTGGAGATTGTGTGCGTGTTTGGTGTGTGTGTATTGCATTAGCACGTGTGTGTGTGTTTGCGAGGTCATGTGAGCACACATGTGTCCCGAAAAAACGTATGGGTGTGTGTGATTTGCATGTATGTGTGTTAGCATGAGCTCATGTGTGGGTGTGCGTGTTTGAGGGTGCACGATCAGAGGTGTATGCCTGTGTGCTGAAGATTCTGTGTGTTTCTTGAGTGTCTGTGTGCTGTATGGACCGTGTGTGTGTGTCTGTGTGTGTGTGTGTCTGTGTGTGTGCGTGTCTGTGTGTGTGTGTGTGTATGTTGTTCTGGGGCCAATTGTGTATTCTTCTGTACTGGAGACCGTTCGTGTATGTTGTGGGTATGGGGTTACATGTGCAAAAGTGTGTGTGTGTATTGGGAAGCTCACTGCACATGCCTGTGAACCAGAGACTTTGTGTCACGTGAGTGTGTGCGTGTGCGTGAGCACGTGCATATGTGTGTGTTGGAGCGGCTCAGTGTGCATTCCTCTGCGACACAAAACGTGTGTTTCTGTTACTTGTGCGTATCCTGAGTGCAGGAGTGTGTAAATGTGTCTGTGTGAGGGCCAATTGTGAATGCATGTGTGCCTAAGACCGTGTGTATTTGCTGTGCGTGTGTGTGTGTGACTTTTTGGGTGGAGGGGGGTGTGTGTGCTAGTGCCGGGCCAAGCATGTATGGCTGAGCTAGATACCGTTTGTGAGTGTTGCGCATGTGCTTGCGAGTGCAGCCGGGTGTGTTTGCACGGGCAAGTGTGCATGCCTGTGAGCAGGACACGTGTGTTTGTGTCTTATGTGATCTCAGTGTGTGTCCATGCACAGGTGTGTGTGGGAGTGGACATGTGCAGCCAACATGCATTCCTGCGGGTTGCAGATTGTGTATTTCTGCACATGTGTGTGTGAGAGAGAGAGTGGTGCCTGTCTGCATGGGTTTGTGTCTGTGCGTGTGTGCGGCCATCTTCTATCTGCTGGGTCAAGCCCGGGTGTGTGGGTGAGTGTCCTGTGTGTGTGTTTCCATGGGCTTGTGTCTGTGGTGCCTGTCTCTGTGTGTTTCCAGGCACATGTGATTATGAGTGTGAGCGGCCAGTGGCACATACCTGTGTGTCGAGACTATATGCGTGTATGTTGTGTGTCCAAGCGTTTGCATGTGCACACGTGTGTATATGTGCGTGTGTAGGCCCCAGTCAGAAAAGGAGAGGGACTGCGGGATTTCCAGCTCTGCGGATTATGGAGAAAGGGGCAAGAGGCCGAGGGTAGCCATGTCCCTCCGGACACACAGGCCTCGTGTGCATTTGTGTTTCTTCAGGAATCTGTCTCCCCTCTCGATGCCCAGATGCACAGGGCCCAAGGCAAGGAGGGAGGGGCTGGAGTTGTCAGGCGGGTGTTAGGCACACCACCCATCCGTGCTGATTGCACAGATGGTTTCAGGTGTGGGCAATAGCTAGGGGTTTCAGTCTCCTTCCTGGGCCGCACACCTCTTGTTGTGTGTGTGTGTGTGTGTGTGTGTGTGTGTATGTTGTTCTGGGGCCAATTGTGTATTCTTCTGTACTGGAGACCTCTCACCTTCCCGCCCCGACAAGGGCAATGCCAGAAGTCTGTCATTGCACAAATGTCACCTGGGACTGGGAGTGGACATGGACAGCATCCACATGAAGGGCGAACAGATAAAAACTAGGGTCCAAAGACCATGGGTGCGCATATGAAATCCACTCTGGTGGAAACGTGTGGAGACCCAGTCGGGCACTGTACCTGTAGATATGTGCACGCTTCTCCCACCTGAGACGGGGGGAGGGGGGCTGTGTGAGGAGCCCCTTCTTGTCGGTGATGCCTGGAGCCAGGCTTCCATTGGCACCGGACCCACGGCCCCAAGCCTACTTTGCAGGCTCGAAACCACACTTGGACATCTCTCACTACATTTGTCGGCCAGCTCTGGGGTTGTGATGGCCCGGCTTGATGTTCCACTCACGGTCTGACCCGGCGGACCCAGAGAGGGGAAGGCTAGGGAGGATGCATTCTCCTCTGCAGTCCAGACGAGTCGGGAACCCCTGCCCTGGGCATTCTTGCAGTTGGCAGAATGCAACGGAAGACAGTCCGTTGCTGGTGGTGGAGGCGTTTGTGCTGCCTGTCGCCTGGGAGCCGTCCTCAACTCCTTGCCGCCGGGCCTTCCAAAGAGTGGGCACTGAGGTCACCAAACGGGCAGACAGCATCCACCTGGGGATGGATGGTGGACAACATCCCTCTGCCGTCCTCTCCACAGGGATGTTGCAGACTTCCTCTTCATAGAGGGGCATCTGGGTCCCCTTTGCTGTATGCTCTTGGCTCCAGGAAAAGGCATGCGTCCCTCTGTCCTTCATGGCAAACACACTGTGTGTCTGTGAGACTGTGTGAGGGTGTGTTTGTGTGGGCACTCAACCTGGCACCTTTTCGAGGATCACCGGACTGGCTGCCGGTCCCAGAGGGGGAGATGACTTTGATTTCCTGGGAAAGGAGCTGCTCCGAGACTCATCTGCATCTTTCTTCCTGAAGCCTTTAGGTTCCAGAGGCCGTGTGGCCAGAGGGGTCAGAGAAAGAGCACCGGAAGCCAAAGTCAGAGAGGAGGACGGAGAGGAGAGCGTGAGGAAAGGACAGGCGGACCGGTGGACAGAGAGCTCTTCCTCGCTCGTCTCCTGACCAGCAAAGGACATGCACTGGGACAAACTGTAGCCGCACATTTCCCCCGAGCAGGCAGACGGTTTCGGGGCCTCTGTCTCCTGGAATCGCACGATGACTACTCCAGGGCCTGGGCTGACCATTTCCACGCACACTGGACCAGGCTTCCCGGTGGTGCACACAGTGTCCCGAGTCTCAGAGGAGTCTATTCGGGAAGGGCGAGGGACAGCTTCGCATTGTTGGTAGAAAATCCAGGCAGAGGGCGCGCCCGACGAGGCCGCGGCAGGGGCGTGGGCGGGGTGGTGGGGTGCGGATGGTGTTGGGGGGCGGCGTGGGGGTGCGAGGGTTGGGGTCGGTGCAGCTGGGACCCCGAGGCCACCCCCGAGGAGGCGCACCGGCGGGCTCCCTTGCTGGATGGCTGTCTCCCGTGGGGGCGAGAGGCGGGGCCGGCGGCGGCCACGCCCACCACCGTGAGACTACTTGGACCCGGGGGCCGGCCCGCGTCCTGGGCGTGGCTCAGGGACTCCATCCCGCCAGGGCCGCACGGGTGCCCCGGCCAGGTCGGCCCCTTGGACACCCGGCCCCAGGCCCTTGTGCGCATGCGTCCCAGAGTCCGGCAGCCTCGGGGAAGAGACCGTTATCGGTCGCCGCCCCTGGGCGCCGGACGGAGCCCCACCTGCCGAGCCGCTTGCGGAGGCCTGCGCTCACACCTCCAGCCTTTCCCTCGCAGCTGCCCCAGCGAGGCAGGGTCCGGGGGTAGCGAGGTGGGGTCCGGGGGAGGCGGGGCGATCCCCAGAATCCTGAACCCGCCTCAGTCGGGGAAGGGGCCGGTCACGAGGTGTCTGTGCCCGGGGATAGAGGCCCCCGGGGCGAGCCGGGGGCGCAGAAGGCCCTAGGTGTGGGGATGGCCGACGAGGCTGTGCGGGAAGGGGAAGAGCGATGGGAGAGAGAGGATGCCATCCTGGTGGTGGAGCTGGTCCTAGTGGGGGCTGACCTGAGGTTGGTGCTGCAACTGGCCGTGTTGGAGGGGGAGGACGGAGAGGACGAGGAGGACACGGAGGAGGACACGGAGGAGGTAGACGAGGCTGACACGGAGGAGGAAGACGAGGCTAGGGAGGTTGAGGAGTCGGAGGAGGAGGGGGAGGGGGAGGGGGAGGAGGAGGAGGCTGACAAGGCTGTGGAGGAAGAGGGCGACGAGGCTGTAGTGGCTGAGCAGGAGCAGGGGGAGGAGGAGGAGGATGTGGACAGGGAGGAGGAGGGGGAGCCTGAGCATGCTGAGAAGGAGGAGGCTGAGGAGGCTGAGGAGGCTGAGCAGGAGCCAAGGGCGGAGGAGAAGCCCGAGGAAGAGGAGGAGGTGGAGGGGCCTGAAGAGGCTGAGCAAGAGGAGGGGGAGGAACAGGCTGAGGAGCAGGCTGTTGTGGAAGAGGCTGAGGTGGAGGAGGCTAAGGAGGAGCATGTTGGAGAGGAGGTGGCTGAGGCAGAGGAGGCTGGGGAGTGCGAGGAGCCTGAGGAGGGAGAGGAGGCTCAAGAGGCTGAGGAGGAGGCTGAGCACGAGGACCAGAGGGAGGAGGGCCAGAAGGAGGAAGAAGGGGCGCAGGAGCTGCAGGAGAAGCAGAAAGGGGAAGAACAGCCACAGGGGCGGCGGGGTCCGATCCCGTCCCCGCTCGAGGCTCTAGAGGCCTTGCAGTCAGAGCTGGAGCCCGAGAATAAACAAGCCAGCAGGTCCTCCTCTCGGCTCAGACTGAGCTATTGTCGGAGGCGGCAGCGTCACCTGGAACACCGAAGCGCCCTTATCCGGGGCATCCCTGGCTTCTGGGCCAAGGCTGTATCCTTGACGCTGTCATGGAGGAACCCGGATGTGGCCGGGCTAGAGCAAGAGGAACTGAAGGGAGGGGGCCGTTGAGTATCCAAATACATCGGTTGGAGAACCCCCCTCAACCCCAGCCACACCCCCGGCCGCGCCGCGGTGTGGGGGCCACGCTCATGCCCTGGTGATCCCGACAGCCTCAACATCCTCGTTCTGGTGGGGGTGGGGCCTGTGGGCCTCAGAGTGCTCTTGATGTCGCAAGAGGCACTGGAAGACCAGTGGGGGAGTAGGAGCAGAAGTCCAGCTGAGAATTAGGAATTAGGAGTCGCTGCAGGGCTTCTTCTCACAAAACAGCTGCAGGCAAAGCTCGGGTTCCCCTCGGGGTAACGCAGCAGGCCAGTGGCTGTGAGTGCCCACCTGCTCAGCCTGAGGCAGGAACGTGTGCTTGTCCGGAGATGAGCTAGTTGTGTCTGGCTGTCAGCACAGGAGGATGAGCTGGGGAGGGGGGTGTGGGGCGGGAGGGGTGGTCTCTCAGGATGCACAGCTTCCTGTGTGAGTGCCGAGATCTGCAGCATCCCCTGTGGGGACCCAGCGGGCCTTGACGCAGCCCGTGGGGAGGGAATGCAACCCGGGGAAGCAGACGGGAGGCCGTGCCCGGCCGCTGTCCAGACTTGCTCTGTTGTTGTAGCTCTTTCATCTCCAGCCCTCGGAGGGTCCTTGACTCACAGCAGTTTGTGAACCACCCCCAGATGTCAGCCGTGATCAGTAAGGAAGATGAAGGCCTCCTTGGCTACATGACGGATTTGAAGGTGTGGCGTGGCAGACTGAGACCGGGGCGGGGGACGGGAGTGGGGAGCGTGCTGAAGTGATCCATCTCTGAAGTCAGGACGGGGAGGTTCTGCTGGACAGAGATTTCACCCCCGTCTCCCCCACTCTGCCACCCGGCAGGTGGAGGATCTCAGGTTTCCCCGTGATTGCCGCCAGATCCTGCTCTTCTTTCGCAAGAACCCCTACTTCCGGAATGAAGTCATTGTGAAGGAGTATGTCCTCAGCGCTGCTGGTAAGAGGCCGCCGCCTGGATGGGCGGCCACAGGGACAGGAGGGGGGTCGAACCCGATTCTTTACCCGGTGCCTTCTCACATCCTTGTCTTCCGGCAGGGTACGGGCCTTTTCATTCCACTCCCATCCAGTGGCACCAGGATTATGAACAGGAGGCCTACAGTCGCAGGGACCACAACACCAGTCTTAACTTCTTCAACTGGTTCTCTGACCCCAGCTTTGCCAGCTCTAGCAGGATAGCCGAGGTGGGGCCCTGTGACAAAGAGCGGGAAGGACCCTGCTGGGCTCCCCGGCTGCTTGGGATGGGCCTCTGAGCCCTGCCCCGTTTCCCCTGCCAGATCATCATCGACGACCTGTGGCCCAACCCCCTGCAGTACTACATGAGGAAGAAGGCCCCAGGAGAGGGAACCGAGAGGAGGACAGGTGAGGGACCCAGGGTGTGGATGCCGAAATGTGCGCCATGGGGCTCCGTGGAACCATGGCTCCACCAATGGAGAACCTGAGGCTCAGAGGAACTCTCCAACGCAGGGGCCCCGGGTCAAAAGGGCATCACCGTCAGAGAGGGAGATTGGACAAGTGCAGTGCCAAACGGCTTCTGCCTGGGGAATCTTGAGGCAGGCGGGGCCAGGCAGCATCCATGAGCAGAGCTGGAGAGGCAAAGGCGGCTCGGCAGCTGCACTTGGGGGAATTGTCATTCCGGGGCCATGAGCCCCAACCTCAGGTCTCCTAGCACCGCCTTACACTTAGGCCCACCAAAGTTGCCTCCCGTCATGCTTGGCAGAGACGTGTGGGTATCCTGGCGCAAAGGCTCACCCCGCCGCCCCGTCACCTTTCTGTGTTGGTCTGGACACCACCGTTGAACCCTTCATTTCCATAGGCAGCTCCTTTCCTCCCGCCCCCAGGCACACCGAAAGCACTGGCCAGGGTGCACAGATTAGTTGAATACATGGGTGGAGGAAAGGTAAGGCGATCACAGTCAGCAGCAGGGAGTGGCATGGGAGAGGGACCGCCGTTCCCAGGGAGGGCCTTCAAACCCTGAAGCAACCTTACCTATGGCCCAGAGAAGGTACACACGGGTCTCCTCCTGAGTGCGTGTGTATCTGTCTGCGTCTCGGTGTGTCTGACCCTCCCAGGGAGCATCAAGAATTTGAGATGAATATGAGGGAGCATCGCACTTGACCGAAGCCAGTC
Organism: Eumetopias jubatus; assembly: GCF_037043125.1. Taxonomy (NCBI): domain Eukaryota; kingdom Metazoa; phylum Chordata; class Mammalia; order Carnivora; family Otariidae; genus Eumetopias; species Eumetopias jubatus. Next base: position 129,363 of record NW_028274978.1, read on the forward strand.
CAGAAGCTTCAGATGCTCAGGCCAGTTCCTCTGCGCAGGAAGTAACCGAAGACTGGTGCGGGGGCGAAACATGGGGCAGATTGAGGCCCCAGGAGCCCTGGAAAAACATTGAAAGGTTGATAAACAAGGTCAAGTGTGCTTTGTGTGTGTGAACGCGCGTGTGCGCTGGCGCTCGGGTGTGCGCGCTCCCCTTTGGGGATGGGGGTCGGGGGAGGGCCTGAGCACATCGGCCTCATGTGGGTGTTTGACTTCTCTGCCTGGGCATTGCCGGCCCGTGGAATGGCTCGGCCTGTATGCTTGCCCAGAGGGCTAGGTCACACATGCGTGGGGACTGCATCCCAGGGGGCAGAGGTCCTTCCCCTGGAGGTGCGGGGGTGCTGGGCAGGGAGCGGAAATGAGACCAAGGCCCGCTCCCTGGGGCTCATCTCTTCCCTGGAGAAATGAGGACGTTCAAGGAAAGGGAGCGACGAGCCAGGGCCAATGTGTGTAGGACCCAGGTTCAGTGGATGGAGATGACAGTCGTCCAGGGATGCTCCCTGGTGGGTGACCTCAGACACATTCACTGCAAACGCCACGGGGGAGGCGGGGGGAGAACCCAAGGTTCATTACTCAGTTGAGCGGGCGCTGGAGCTCTTCCTGGGCCTAGGAATGCGCACAGGCTCTTGCTGACACGGTCAGCCTCTCAGAAGCAGCAACGATGATAGTGAGTGTGGGTCAGGCCTGATGGCGGGACGCTGGGAGAGGGGACAGAGTGAGGTGGGAAGGTAGGAAGGATGGCACTCTCAGTCGGGCACAGGAGCCAGGGCGAGCGTCTAATCTGTGGGGAAAGACACGCATACACACACACACACGCACAGATGCACACTCAGGGGCACAATCACTCACCCCCCATACGGACACACTCTTTCAGGCACTCCCACACACTGACACCCACACTCACTCTCACTCACCGCCCCACCCACACTCCTTCACTGACCCACATCCCCTGACATACGCCCACTCGGTCCCTCACTCAGGCACCCACTCACTCAGGCCCCTCCCCCACAGGCTCCTTCAGTCACATGTCCTGACACTCACACACTGACGCACCCAAGCTCCCCCAGAATCCCTAGGCCCCTGTTTCCCTAGGGCCCTCGTTTGGGGTCCGCCAGAGTGCAGAGAGTCAGAGGGGAGGGGCGGGGGTAGCACGATTGGTAAGTGCAAGGGACGGGCCACTCACCCGTGTGCTTTCTGTCCCATGATGACTCTGGGGCTGATATCCCTTAGCCTTCTGTGCGTCGGTCCATGGAAAGACCTGGAGCATACAGAGCAGCTGTCTAACGCCACACCCAGGAGGCGGTGAGGTGAGCCACTGGGGTGGTCTTCCCCCAAGCGGACGTCTGCTTTCCTGAGATGCCTCTGCCTGGGGAAGCTGGCAGACGACCGAGTCCGCTGCCAGTAGAGTGGGGAGATGTGAGCGTTTGCCCCACGAGGCTCTTCTCCATCCCCAGCTAAAGTGGCTGCAAGGCAGCAGCCCTGAGGGTGACGGACGATACTAATATTCCTGCCCCCCACCGCGCCGCACCCTGTGAAGCTCCCCGCTCCACAACTTCCGGGAAGTACGGCGGCTCTTTCCCAGAGGAGGGTTTGGCAGTCAAACAGCACGGATGCTGCTTGTCCCTTTCAGTATGCAGGACAGATCGCCTATCCAGCGTCAGGTTGTGGATTTGATGATCTGTAGGACCTAGCCTTGCCCCTTCCAGGGTGGGAAGAGGCGCCTGAGGCTCTAGGAGGGAAGGCTTGGCTCTCTCAGACTACGGGGAGACTGGCCTTCTCAGCTTCTTGGTCTGTAAATGCCGGGGTACCCGCCAGCTGGCCATTGGCTCCGCTTGTGCAGGTCAGATGAAAGTGTGACCTCAAAATCCGCAGCGGGACCAGGATAGCTCCCATGTTGGCGCACGGTCTGAGGGTTGTCCTAGGCTGGGCCGTTTTGGTGGACCGCAGGGTGTTCCTCTACACTTGTGCGGTTTGCTCGGGTGTTGCTGAGGACGTAAAGATTGGGGGGAGAGTTGGGCATAGGGGCCCCCACCTCTCAGCATCTCTGGCCAGCGCTCGGGCAACGGCGTGACGTTGAGGCCCGGCCCGGAGAGAAGGGTGAGGCGGGGGTGGGGGGGCGGATGCTTTGGGAGATCAGGGAGCCCCAGATGTCAGGAGTCAATTGGATGCTGAGGGCGTCAGGGCCAGGGTCCCCAACAGGAAAGCGGGGAGCCGGGACAGCTCAGACAAAACTGTGCTGGCGTCCCGTTTGACCGCTTGGATAAGACCATGAGAGCATCCTGTCTAGCAGGCTCTGCAGGGGTGACCTTTCCAGCACGACCCAAAACCAAGCCACTAACCATGACACATCCGTCGCCGTCACGAGCTGAGGCACTTAGTCTCGAGATGTCGGCCCACAAGACCCATCATCACGGTAGACGGGGGCGTGATCCAAGCCCTGATTGGCAACACTTTGGCAACAAATCCACAGGCGGTCCACACTCAAGGTCCTGGAAAGAGCTTATAAGAAACCCTAAGTCTGAACGGGAACCCAGCAGCCTTCTCAGGGACTTTTGTACTCTGGCTCAATAAACTTTCCCTGCTGCCCAGTGCTCTTCGTCTGGTCTACCTCTTCCTTCCTCGAAGCAGCGCGGCCAAGACCCCAGGCACTAAGGGAACAAAACTCCTGTAACCCAGAGTGCAGTCTGATCGGAGAGGACCGCCTCAGGAATTCATGAGCGTTCTGGCTCCATGGTTCTGAAGCACGTGCTTCAGTCCCTGGCCTCTCTGGGTCTTCGAGTTCTTCTCTGCGTAAAGGGTGGATCGCGGGCGTCCCACTTTGCCCGTGTTTCTGTGTCTTCCTGAGCGTGCCTTGCCTTGGTGTGTCTTGGCCTGGCTCTGCCTGTGCCGTCATGTCTCGGTTCTCGCATCCGCGCCTGAGCCCCGGACGGGCACACCTGCGCCCCCATAAGTGCCTTGGGCTTTGCGAGTCTCGCTGCTTTGCTCCAGCTGCCGGGCTGTTGACCTGACTTGGGTCTGTTGTGAGAGTTCCTGTCTCTGAGTCTGTCTGCCTGTGGATTGGACCCCGTTCCTTCCATTTCGGGATCGGAATCCTGGCCTCCTCAAAACGGGCAGGAGGGGTGGGGTGGGGGTGGTGCTTTACTAATCACTGGTGAGCCCTGTGTAGTCCTTTGCTGCCTGTAGCCTATTGGGCGCTGTGACACCTCCTTCAGTACAGATGAGCAGCCACGCACCGAACCACCAGTCAGCGAGCGGCAGGGATCAGAGTGGCCTCGCTTAGGGCGTAAGGTCACTCTTCTTACTCCGTCCACCCTCTTCCAACTGCTCTCTGGCCTCGGGCCTAAAAGGTCAGTCTCTTGCACGGAGCATAGACTTGGGCAGCTTTTCAAAGGCAGAACGTTCTGCTGTTGTGCACATTGAGCGGGTTGCTGCCTACCCTCTTTACTGACCAGGGCAGATTGGCGTCCGCTGATGCACTACTTGGTTTCTGCGTACCCTGCGACATTTCCCATCCTCAATGCCTCCGTTACTTCCTCCTCTGGTGTCTCATTCATGTTTTAGGTACATGTGAACACTGACATCTTTGACACCGCAGGATGGAGCTCTGCTCGGCCTAGGAGAAGTTTGAGTTGCAGTGTGTGTGAGGGAGGTACGCAGGGTCGCGTCAGGGACGTGCGGGTGTCCGTCACGTCCACGGGGTCCTTCCTGCCCCCTTCGTTCTGAAATCTCTCTGCAAACGCTTGGCTTATCCATACGCTAGGGACACAGCCAAGTACGGTTTCCTGCAGGCCTCGGGCACCTTGGGTCTGCAGAACTCCTGCACCTGGCCGACCTGAGTCTTCATACCCTCGGGCCGACACGTCCCCCTTGTGCCCTCCCCACAGCCCTCCCCCACCCTGTTCACCACGTAACCTCAACTTTCCCCTCTGGTTGCTTGCACACCTCGGACTTAACTTTCAGCTTCCGCATTCATGGGTGGTTCCATCCAGTAGGCCCCCTTCTGGGGCTGGCTTCTTTCACTTTAGCACAGTGCTTTACCGCATCTACGTTGAACGCACCTTTTCGGTGCTCTCCCCTCTCACATTGCAGCAAACACCTTAGCCGGGGGGGACCCAGGTCGGCCAATAATACGGACTTGGTTGGCGTAAGGCGCGAGGGGCCTGCTCCCGGCTGTCTGTCATGACTCCACGGAAGGGCATCAAACAGCATACAAGATACAGCTCTGTGCGTGCTCAGCTGAGGAATGCAGACGGATGCCTGCTTGGACGGATTTGTCTTTGGGGCCAGATAGGCAGCCCAGAGTACTTCCATACTCAAATCCTGCTCTGGTGTTTCTTATGCATGTACTCTACGGGGTGCCTTATTTCAGGCCAGCAGCTTGACTTAATGGACACATGGACGCGCTTCATTTCGGCAGGCCCGACTCTCCTTAGCATAGAGCCCCGCCTCCCACCTCCATCCCAGCCCCACCCCTCCGGACCCACGGGCTCATCCTCCCACTCCTTCTCCTTTTGTCTTGTGAACATTTTCTGGGTCATTGGTGCCGAACATCGCCTGCACGTTACAGTAGTTTATCTCTGAACCTGTCGAACGTATCACGTACCGTGTTCTGGCCTCCGTGCATCCGTAGGGGAAGCTGGCTCTTCCTCTCCCTGAGGCTCCCTGGTGTGTGATCGGTCAGTCCCAACTCTGTAGGCTGCCAAGAGACATGTCTCTGCCTCGCTGGTCCACTGGCCTGGGCATCTCTTGGGAGCGTGCCTTCCGCTAGGAGCGCACCGGGCTCCTTGGATGTGCAGAGTGAGTATTCTGGGCCAAAGTGCAAAGCCCTGTCACCTTAGGTCTTCGTGCAACTGCTGCGTGACTAACTCCCTCCCACCTGACTCTGGCGTTCCCGACTCGTGCCTGCCGGTGGTGGGCATGAGGGTTTCCCGCAGACCTCTGAGAAGCCTTCACTTCATTGCTTTGGGGCTTTGCCTCTCCATCTCACCCCGCATGACCTCGTGGGATCTGTCTGCAGGTCCACAGGTGCCTTCAGATCTCCTCTTGACGTCCAGGGAGGAATGTTTCCTTTCAGGCTGTAGGCTTTGCAATGTACAGAATTCAGCCTCCCTCCCTGCCTCCGGCCGTCCTCGCTTCCTCCCTCTCTCCCCCCCCCCCTCCCTGTCCCCATGCCTCCCTCCTCCTCTGCCCTCCTCTCTCCCTCGCACCCCCTCCTCTCACTCCCTGTTCCTCTCCCTGGGCCCACCCTCCCTCCTCCTCTCCTTCTCCGCGCTGCTCTGCGTTGTTATCCGTGCAGGGTCCCCCGTTTGCGTCGACAAGTAGAGTTTGAAACGGTGACGCGCTACCGCCCAGAACCGGGCACTTCACCCCAAGGGGGCTCCTCCGGCCTCTTTCCGGTCAAATACCCCCTCCTGCCACGGGCGGGCCGACCCATTTCTCTTATGGACGGGAGGCCCTCCCACGGTGCAACACCAACACCCTTAGCCTTGCCATCACCCACTGGGCCTTCCTCCAACCTCATGCATCGTGCATCGTACACATTCCAGAATGCCTCCCTGCAGCGGACCGGCATGAGGTGTGGGACTGTCACCAAGGACATGCTGAGTACCGGAGAAAGGGCAGGTTGTGCTGCAAGTACTCACTTTGCCATCTGCTCCCTGGGTGGCACTCCACTGAGTGAGAGACAGACCAAGGAAGAACTTGCAGCAGAGCTGGGGCAGCCAAGACAGCCAAAGCTCCTCAGCAAGGCGATTTAAAGCAGGCTCTGTGGACCATTATGCTGGAACTCGGACATCCCTGGCAGTTAGGGTGAGGCGGGAAGGCAGACACAGGGAAAGGGAGCGCGGAAGTCAGACAAGGAGGGAGAAAGCAAAGATGAAGGGCCCAGCAGAGGAAAGTATGATAGGAGCGAGAACTACCAGTGGCTTTAACGAAAGAACACACCCAGAGTTACTCTTTAGGCTTCGTGGGCGGCCCATTAGCATGCCACCGAGTCCCAATCGCGGACCTCACCGGGGCTGTGCCGGTGGTTGTGTAAGCACAGAGGTGACCTCGGACCTTGGCTCCTTGTTAATTTCAGGCCAAATATCTGTGTGTGGTTCCTCTCTTTGTAGGAGAGGCAGGCCGTTGGGGCGGGGAGGTCCCTGCGTTCGTGATCCTCCTGGGCAGCCTCCTGACACCCTCGCGCACCGGTCGGGGAAAAGGGGGAGTGCCATGTGGACAGCCATGTGGCGGTGGTAGGAGCACCGGCTGATGACTTCAGGGCTTCGCCCCGGCGTGACTAAGAAGGGGCCGGGTGAGGTTTCCGGGCGGCGGGCAGTCACCCTATTGAGCCGCTGGGTTTGAATTCCCCGGTGCCAGTAGCGTGTTCCCAGGGGAACTGATGAGAAGGTGAACACGAGGTTTGTGATAGCAGGGACCTCCCAGGAATGGCCTGGGAGGTGTCAGTGAAGAAAATGGGCAGGGACCCGTCACGGACGCCAAAGCTGAGCAGATGCACTTGCGCACTGGCTCCCACGGGGGCGAGGGGCGGGGCCAGGTGCTGCCACGCCCACCGCAGTGCATCTGGTGGGTTCCCGGGGCCGGTGAGCGTCCTGGGCGTGAGGCCGGGGTTCCTTCCCGCGAAGGCCACATGCGCCCCCCCGCCCCGCCACCCAGACGCCACCAATCCCCAAGGCTTTGTGCGCATGCGTTCCCCAGGCCCGAGGCCTCTGCTAGGTACGGGCCTCCAGCCGTGGGCGCCAGAGCTCCACCTGCCGGCCGCTTGTGGGAGCCGCGTGCTCGCCCCTCCAGCTCCTTCCCTCGGTGGCTGCGGTGGTTCGTTCCAGGGCCCCATGGAGAGCGAGGCGGGGTCCGGGGATGCCGGGGCTGCCCCGGCATCCTTGGACCAGCTTAGTCCGCTGCCGCTGAGGGGGTCGTGGGGAGGAGGGGGCCCGTGGGGAGGCAGATGCCTGGAGCGAGGCTGGGGTGCCAGAGGCCCTGGGGCGGGGGGCATGGCGGCAGAGGCTGTGCGGGAGGCTGAGAACCGGCACCGCAGAGGCGAGGCCGGCCCGGGGGAGAATTTGGTGGCCCTGGGGGAGGATATCATGGCGGCGGTGGGGGTCGTGGCGGTGGAAGACGAGGAGGTGGCACAAGCAGAGCAGGACGAGAAGCTGCAGGAGCTGCGGCAGAAGGGCCAGTGCTGGGTCCCGATCAAGCCGGGGACCCCACTGGCCGCGCTGGAGGTTGTTCAGTTAGCGCTGAGCTCTGTGGATGCCCAAGCTACCGGGGCCTACTTGCGGCCCAAGCGCAGGATGAATCAGAAGCGGAGTTCTCACCTGGCTCGCCGGAGGGACATCATATCCAGTGCATCCCAGGCCGTATCCTGCCTCCGGCTGGTGGGGCTCGGCTGCTGTGGAGGATCACCGAGAGGAGGGCAGCAGCATAGCCACGGCCACGGCCATGAGCGCTGGGGGAAGGGCTCTTCGCCCCCTTCCCTGGTGGGAGTGGGCCCACGATCCCTACAATGCACAGCAGAGGAAGCCGGGGCGTGGCAGGGTTGAGAACGCTGGGGCTGCGCCCTGTCCAGACCCTGTCTGTGCAGAAGCTGCGGGCGGAAGCTTTGGACTCCCAACAGCCTTGCAGGGTTCAGGGAACACGGGTCAACACGCTTCGACAAGTAGTGTGAAGCCCGCTTGGCTCAGAGTAGATATTGGAAGGAAACGTTTGCATGGGGCAGACGGAGAGGCTGCCCTCCCCCCTTCCCTGTCCTTCAGAGCCTGCGTGGTTTTCCAAATTTCCAAAGTTCAGGGCTGACCCACAATGTCGTCCGCTCTCGGGTTGCCAAGCCAGTCAGCCGGCCGCCTCGCTTCGGCCGCCCGCGGGAACCCAGACACGGCGCTGCCGGGATGCTGCAAACTCTGTCTCCACAGGCCCCACACAGCCAGGCCGGGACCCCAGGCCCAGGCGCCTACCCGCACCTTTCCTCCCTGCCTGTCGCTCCCTCTCTGTGTCCTCGCCCGCCCTCTCCCCCTGTCCTCTCTGCCCTCCCTCTTTGTCCCTTCCTCCCGGTGTGCGGTCTCTCTGTCCCTCTCTCTCTTTTGCTTTCCCCCTGCCCCCACCTACCGCTTTCCCTCCCTCCCTCGCTGACTCTGCCAGGACCACGCTTTGGGCCGTGGGTGCGCAGCCATGCTCCAGGTGACACGAGCGGCCCCCTCCTGGGCACAGGAGGCCCCTCAAAGTCACGGGGCTTCAGGCAAACACACAAGCAATCCCGGCCGTGACAGTGGGACGGGGCACACCCAGCCGTCCAAAGCAGTGACTGCCTGCAGGCCACACGCACAGGCCAGGGGGACGTGGGAACAGAGAGCAGTCAGGCCCTCGGCCTTGCCCTGTCGCGGGCAGGCAGCCTCAGAGGTGCTGGAAGCCAAGGGACTACCCAGGGTGAAGCAGGTGGGAAGAAAGTGCAGGTGCTGACGAGGTTGGGAGGGCGGCAGTGCTTGGCGTTTCTGCACTTTTGCAACTTCCGTCACTCCTCTCAGCCGGGAAGGTCCGGGTGGCTCCTGCCTCTCTTTCCGTAGCACGTGCCGGCGAGGCTCCTTGACCCAAGGCAGATCCTGAAACACCCCAAGATATCGGCCGTGACGGGTGACCAGGACAGAGACGTGCTCAGCTACATGACCAATTTGGAGGTCAGTCCTGGGAGACGGAGGCTGGGGGAGGACCGGTGGGCGTGGGGTTTGAGCAGGAGGGGGCCGGGCAACGTGGTTCAGTGCCGCAGCCAGGCAAACAGCTCGGGGCACCTAGAAGACACGTTCCCCCTTCCCGTCCTCTTTCTTCGGCGGGGCAGGTGGAGGTACTGGGCCATCCCAAATACCGCTTCAGTTTGATGTTTTCCATTGGAAGCAACCCCTACTTCCAGAACAAAGTGATCATTAGGGTGTATCGCCTTAGCATTGCCGGTGGGAGTGAGCTTGAGCTTCGAGGATGTTCGGGGCGGGCGGGGGGGGTGCACTTGGGAACGGGAGGGGTGGTGCGTGAGGTCTCCAGCATGGGGTGGACCAGGCCCAGGAGGGAGACCGGCTGGGAGGTTGAGAGGAAGAGAAGGCGAGAGGGCGTGGGTCCTAGGCCGTGGAGAGCCTCTCCTAAATTTTCCCTTCCTGCAGGATATAGGGCGTGTCGTTCCACACCTGTCCAGTGTTTTGGGACTATGAACATGGATCTGGCTGCCACAGGCACGACACCACCAGCCTTAACTTCTTCAACTGGTTGTGTGACCCCAGCGTCCCAGGTTCTAACAGGATCGCCGAGGCGGGGCCCCTGGCGGCCTTCGTCGGCCGGGCTGATGCCCGAGCCCCGGCTGCTTGGAACGGGGTCCAGGGCCTGTGCTCAGCTGGCCTGTTTCGCCTACCAGGTCGTCATCGAAGACCTGTGGCCCAATCCTCTGCTGTACTACCCGAGTTAGGAAGGCATCCGAAGGGAATGAACTGCGAGGAGTGCCTGTCGGTGAGAAGCCAGGGCTGCTGGGTCCTGACTTGTGTGTGTGGAAGTTGCCGTGGGACAGGCAGATTAGTGGTGGGGAAACTGAGGCTCAGAGGAGACTGGGCCCCAGCTCACCCAGGGAGCGGGTAGCAGGGTGAGAAGTGAACCTAGGGGAACTCAGCACACATCCAGGTGGGTGCGTCCATGCGGGCAAGTTCAGGCCCCCCATGCTGGCAGCCGGAACGTCCCAGGTCACACGGGAGAAGCAAGGTTTCTCCACCCCGTTATTCTGAACTGACACCTGTGCGCATCAGCCCCTTTCTCAGGACCCCGGCCTCTCGTTCAGTTGGGGATGTTCTGCCAGTCTTTTCGATTGGAGCTCCTTTTCCCAGCCCGCTCCTTGCCAAAATTCCCCCACTTCCCTCCATGTTCCGGACCCCCCCGTGGCTTCCCACGGCCTCATGGCCATTCTTGGGAATGGCACTGGGCCATGGGCTGGAGGCTCCTGAGTCTCTAGGTGAGGAGGAACAGGATCTCACGAGGACAGAGGACACCCTCATCCCGCCTTGGCTATCCTTGGCATTATGCAATTTCACGAATCCCTAACGTGTGTGTGTGTGTGTGTGTGTGTGTGTGTGTGTGCGCACGCGCGCGTGCGCCCAGGTCACGGTAGCTGTGTGGACGTGGACCACACAGAGATCAGAGTCTGACCAACCAGAAGATGTCAAGGAGATATTCACCACTGTGAACGATGGGAGGATGAGTTAGGTGGTGCTTTGCCTGCACAGGACAGAAATGGGGGAAAGGATCACGTGTGGCAGCTCTGGAGAGTATCCAGCACGTATCTGAACAGATGGCGAGAGACATAAGTTAAGAAGGGCTGTGCATCTGTGTGTGGGTTTGTCCTTGGAGCCAGGACAGGGCGAGGAGGCTATCTGCCTCATGAGACCCTCCAACCCCCGCCGTGTGGAATTGCCTATGTGGCGGTGATGTTCAGCATGGGCACAGGGCAGGCCAGGGCATGGCATGAGGACATCCGAGGCAGGCTCAAGAGGAGGGCGGAAAAGGCAGACCTCTGTTCATTAGTGTCTGATACTTCAGGGCAGGGCACACAGGTGGGGAATTGTCCTGGAGAGCAGGACCCTCGTGGCTTGGTGGCTCCTCGTCCCGCCCATTGACACCACTTAGGGAGCTTGGCCCAGTACCCTTGTTCCTGGAAGCATGCCCCGCACGGCTGTGATGCGTTCCCATGCATGCATCTGTCAGGAGCACTGCAAAACCCCTGTGTCCTGGGAGGACGAAGGAGGAGGCTGTCTCTCGTGGTCCCTGTGGACCCACGCTGTCCCGCGACGCAAAACCCGCCCACAGGGGACAGTTAGAAGGACGCATGAGGGAAGTCAGGTGTGAGTGGTGGAAGATAATGCGGCTTTGTGAGTGGGCTGTGTGAGGGAGGTCTGCGTTTGGCTGTCTGTGTGTGCGTGTGCGTGCATGTGTGTACTTGCACGTGCAGCCACCTGAGCATGCCTCTATGCCGGGGATCGTGTATGTTTGTGTGGTGTGTGTGAGTTTTAATGTGCACATGTGTGCATGGGAAGAGTGCATGCCTGTGGACCGGAGACCATGTGTCTTAGTGTGTGTATCGGGAGGGTGTTTTTGCAGGTGTACGGTTGTGTGTTTGCGAGGCCACGTGTGTGTGCTTTGTGTTGGGACCCTGGGTGTTTATGTGTTGTGTGGTTGCATGCCCATGTATGTGTTGGTGTGTGTGGCCAAGTGTACATGTTTGTGTGCCACAGACCTTGTGAGTTGGCGTGTGTTCCCTGAGTGTGTTTGCACACGAATAGGCGTGTGTGTGCGCGCGTGTACAGCCAAGTGCACATACCTGTGTCTGGGCACTGTGTGTGTTTCTATTTCATGTGTGTTTGCATGTGTGTGTATGTGTGTATGTGTGCGGCCATACGTGCATGCCTGTGTGCCGGTGATACAGTGTGTTTCCCAGGGTTGTGTGAGTGTGTGTTTGTGTGTGTTTCTTGTGCACCTTAATATGTGTTCCTATCAAGGCCTTGCCTGTGCACTGGAGATCATATGCGTTTGGTTTGTGTTTCCTGAGTGGCTCTTTGCCTGCACACAGTGGACTGTGTTTGTGGCCAAGTTGAATGCCTGTGTACGGGGACCATGTGTGTGTTGCGTGGTCCGTGGGTTTCCCAGGCATATGAATGTGTGTGTGCATGCTAGCAGAAATCTGCCTGGCTGTGTGTGCTAGTCCCTGGGTGTATGGTGTGTGCATGTGTTTTCAGGCGCACCTGGGTGTGTGACTTTCTGTGGGGCTTTGTATGTATGGACGTGTGCCAGGGACCTTCCGTGTGAGTGTTGAGTATTTGTGTGCTTTCATGTGTCTGTTGTGTGTCTGTGTGTTTGCAGGCCTTTGACTGATTGTGTGTGTGTGTGTGTGTGCGCACTTCTGTAGCCACCAGTTCATGCCTGTGTTGGAGATTGTGTGTGTGATTGGTGTGTGTGTGTGTGTGTTGCATTAGCATGTGTGTATTTGGGTGGTCATGTGTGCAGACCTGTGTGCCGAAAACATGCGTGGCTGTGTGTGCGTTGCTTATATATGTGTTGGCATGAGCGCGTGTGTGTATGTGTGTGTGTCTGTGGTTGCGGGACCAGCAGTGTATGCCTGTGTACTGAAGACCGTGTGTGTTCCTTGAGTCTCTGTGTGTTGTACGGGCTGTGTGTGTGTGTGTGTGTGTGTGTGTGTGTGTGTGTTGTGTGTGTGTGTGTGTTCCCGGGGCCAATTGTGTATTCTTCTGTGCTGGAGGTTTGTGTATGTTGTGTGCATGGAATTACACGTGCAAAAGTGTGTGTGTGTGTGTTGGGTAGCTCAGCACACATGCCTGTGTGCCAGAGACTGTGTGGGGTGCATGTGTGCATGTTTGCATTAACACGTGCATGTGTGTATGTTGGTATGGCTCGTGCATTCCTGTGTGACGCAGACCGTGTGTATCTGTTCCCTGTGGGTATCCTGAGGGCAGGTGTGTGTGTGTGTGTGTCTGGGTGAGGGCCAGTTGTTTATGCATGTGTGCCTAAGACCATGTGTATTTGTTGCACCTGTGTCTATGGGAGTTCTTGGGCAGAGGGGGTTGTGTGTGTGTGTGCCAGGCCAAGCGTTTATGGCTATGCCAGAGACCTTGTGTGAGTGTTGTGTGTGTGTTTGCGAGTGCAGCTGTGTGTGTTTGCATGGGCAAGTGCGCATGGGTTTGTGCAGCACGTGTGTGGTTGTGTGTTATGTGATCTGAGTGTGTGTGCATGCACTGGTGTGAGTATAAGTGGGTGTGTGCAGCCACATGCATGCCTGTGGGCCTCAGATTGTGTGTGTGTGTGCACGCCTGTGTGAGAGAGAGAGAGAGAGTGGTGCCTGTCAGCATGGGTTTGTGTCTGCGTGCATGCGTGTGGCCATCTTCTTTCCCATGTGCTGAGCCCGGGTGTGTGGGTGTGTGTCATGTGTGTGTGTTTGCGTGTGCCTGTGTGTGTTGTGTCTCTGTGTGTTTCCAGGCATGTGTGTGTGTGTGTGTGTTTGTGTGTCCACAGGCGCATGCCTGTGTAGACCGTATGTGTGTGTGTTGCGTGTCTAAGTGTTTGCATGTGCACACGTGTGTATGAGTGCATGTGTAGGCCCCGGGCAGGAAAGGAGAGGTCCTGTGGGATTTCCAGCTCTGCCGATGATGGAGAAAGAGGCAAGAGGCCAAGTGCAGCCACGTCCCTCCAGACACACAGGTCTTGTTTGTATTCCGTGGTTATTCAGGGGTCTGTCTCCCCTCTCGATGAACAGACACACAGAGGTGAAGGCAAGGAGGATGCAGTGAGAGTTGGCAGGCGGGTGTGAGGCACACCACCCATCTGTGCTGCTTGCACGGATGGTCCCAGGTGTGGGAAATAGCTAGGGGTTTCCGTCTCCTTCCCAGGACGCACACCTCTTGTCATTGGCCCTTCTCACCTTCCCTCCCCGGCAAGGACAATGCCAGCGTCTGTCATTGAACAAATGTCACTCGGGAGTGCCAGTGGACTTGGACAGCATCCACATGAAGGGCGAACAGATGGAAAACATGGTCCAAGACCGTGGGGGCGCATATGAAATCCACTCTGGAGGAAACGTGTGGAGACCCGGTCGGGGACTAGGCCTGGATCTATGTGCATGCTTCCCCCAACTGAGACGGGGGGAGGGGGAGTACAAGGAGCCCCTGCTTGTCAGTGATGCCTGGATAGACTGGCTTGCATTGGTGCCAGACCAACGGCCCCAAGCCTACTTTGCTGGCTCAAAACCACTCGTGGGCATTCTCTCACCACATTTGTGGGCCAGCTCTGGGGACGTGATGGCCCGGCTTGATATTCTGCTCACGGTCTCACCCGGCTGGCCCGGAGCGGGGAAGTCGAGAGTGGATGCGTTCTCCTCTGCAGGCCAGATGACCCGGGAACCCCTTCCTGGGGCATTCATGCTGTTGGCAGAATGCAACACAAGATGCTCCATCTCTGGTGGTGAAGGCGTTCGTGCTGCCTGTCACCTGGGTGCCATGTTCAGCTCCTTGCCGCCTGACCTTGGCCTTCCAAAGAGTGAGCACTGAGGTCACCGACCCAGCAGACTGCATCCACCTGCCACCCTCTCCACAGTGTTCGCCCAGACTTCCTCTTCAGGGAGGGGCATCTGGATCCCCTTTGCTGTATGCCTCCAGGAAAAGCATATGTTTTCTGTCATCCGGTTTGGTTTAGTTGATCTTATTTGTTCTAAAAAAAAGTTTTTTCTTTGCAATGTCCCATCTTTACAGCTAACTGTATTCATGATTTCTTCATTTACCGCGACTCCTTTATTTTTTTAATTTTAATTTCAATTGCAGTTAATTTAATATATTGTGCCATATTACTTGTCTGTGTTTATAATCATTTTTCAGTTTCAAACAAGTACTTTGTCTCTATATAGCTGCTCTATGTTTAATTCCTATAATCTTTTTAATCCAAGCCACCATCTCATGATGTTAAGACAGTTTTAATAACTAAGATTGTATTTCTTGTTTGTGGTTTGCCTTTTTCCCCTTTGTTAACTTGTTTAGTTACATATGGAAAAATCCAAAGGAAAACTCCTTCTTTCATGTTTATTTTTATATAATTAAGGGTTTTATGTACATTGTGTATTAATTTTTTTATGTTTTACTAACTACTTCAAGCTTTATAATTGTCTTATTCTCTTTAACAACTGAAATAGAATAAGTTTAGGCGTATATGTTTTTGATAGAACACATGAGCGCTCTGAAGTTTTATGAGGTGTGATTATGTATTTGTCAACTTTTCAATGTGATTTATTTTTTTATATTATCTTATTAACTATTATCACAAGTCATGGTGGAAGGTTTTACATTTTTGAAATTTTAATTGTTAAAATATTTTTTTTTACAATGTTAAAAGACTGTCATTTTAATGGATAGAATTGATGCTTTTCTAAGGAATAACTGCAGAGAAGTTAGGGTCTTAATACAACTGTTTTGTTTTAATTGGAAGTTCTGATCTCTTTTTTTTTTTTTTTTATCACAGTGTGACCAGATTGGTACTGGTCATTATAACCACTGGTTTACAATAGACTCTGCATTACAAGAATCATTAATGATGAAAGTGGTAGTGTTGCCTGTTTATGAAGACTAGATGACTTTGGCTTTTCCACCCAAGGCATGAGTGCCTGGTTTAGGGGATGACCTGTTTTGGCTGATGTGGAAAATATCCAGGAATAGTGTGGGCTGACAATGGTAGCAAGTGCCTTTAGACTGGTAAAGCCTATCTGTCTCCAGCTGCCATTTCCAGACACTGGTCTGCACATAACAGCACTGCCAGGAGTCACAGGTTCCTGTGAAGGCAATGGTAGAATTTTGATTAAAGCCACTGTCTTAAATTCTTACTTATTATTAGACTTTGTTAGTTGGAAAAGAGAAAAAC
Organism: Eumetopias jubatus; assembly: GCF_037043125.1. Taxonomy (NCBI): domain Eukaryota; kingdom Metazoa; phylum Chordata; class Mammalia; order Carnivora; family Otariidae; genus Eumetopias; species Eumetopias jubatus. The sequence goes on from NW_028274978.1 coordinate 144,831, forward strand.
TATTCAGAAAATAAAGAGGTCTCAAATAGCTAGCAGCCAATCAATATAATTACCAAATAGATTCTTCTCATAGGAAACTACTGATAATGCCATTGACCGTTAGTCCATAAAGATGGCATTTATAAAGGCAAATTAAGGTTTCAGATATGATGAAATTTAGAAGCCATGTATTAGAATATACAGAATTATATGAAATTCCTAATTTCTATGGACACCACCAAAACAGCATTTCAGTGTGGATAGTTAAGAATAACAAGTGTCAGATAAACCAGAGATTAATAGCATACATTTTTGAGGAAGTTTGTTCTGTAAGTAATTTTGTTTATTCCCACTGAACAAAAACCCAATTTCTTATATTTATAACTTACTAATTGCATGGTCTACATTTTTATATGTAGAAAAATTTATAGTTTCTATGAATTAGAATTAAAAAATGAACAGGAACTGTTTACCACATTCGTATCAGAGCCTTTCTCCTGAGTAATGAAGCAGATAATAGAACTGCCAATGTCAGGGTGGAGGTGGGCACAGCCTGAAGCTCCCATCACCTGCATCTGTAACATTTCTGGATTCTCATCTGTTTCTCCTAGAAAAACAGGTATAAAATAAGAAGTCCAAGAGATATAGCCTGCATTGTAACACTAACTAATGAGATGATATCATCATCACTTTAAATTATCTCTAAGTTTTAATGCCAAAAAACTTCATTTATTTTGTTATCACCTTCTTACTGCACATATTTATCCATTCTAATAATTTTCTTCACGTTTTAAATGCCATTCCAAATAATTTGCAATTTTATTTTCATTTGTAAAATATATTTCAAGTCATATCTAACTTCATTTTCTTAAGTATAAGTAAAAACAATGACCTATGTTTTTCATTATTATAAAGTTAGCACATTTAGGAAGCAGTCCATGTCTACTTTATTTACTAAACTTGACTGTACACAGAAAGATCTACCTTGTATCATTTTGCACATTTGAAATCTTATGTAGTCATTATCAAAACTATCATTTTATAAAACCAAAACAAATCCCAGAGAATATCTCTTATTTTGATCAAAACCCAGACACTGAAAATAGAAGAATCACAGGATGATGGAATCCCTGGTTACACAGCCACATTTTCTTTTTACATTTCGGATCATGTTGTTAATCTAGTATTTACTAATGATTTCTTAGGGTCTCCTTGGATAGTAAGTAGCATGCAATTATAAAACTCCTGAAACCCTTGACTAAATTTTTTCACTGTTAATATAAGTCGATAGTTAAATACAAATTTTTCATGTTCCCATTAAAAATTAGTTGAGTTATGAAAAAAAATTAAAATTAATAATGGAGACAATATTGGCTAGAATTCTTACCTGAATTTTAACATCAAACAAATGGATCCCCCATCTCACATATTTTAGAACCACTGTCCTAATAAGCAAATTAACTACTGACCTGGTTTGAGAACTCTTGGCCCAGAAAGCCGGCATTCTGAGCTACTGAGGTTCTTCAGATGTCCCAATGGTGCTAAGAGCTGAATGGGAGTCTGGACCTCTTGAAGGAGCAGCAGTGCTAGATCATTTCTTGCTGCCCCACTCACCAACCGAAATCTCTCATGCAGTAGAATGTTAGACACCTTAATAACTCTCAGAGGTGCTCCAGGGTGCTTCAGGCCTAGTATTACAGCAGTGTCTTCAGGATTCCTAAGTGTGTAGTTAGAGACTAATTAGAATATATTCACTAGGATATATGAGGCCTTAACAGCCATCAGTATTAGGCTTTGTAATGTATTCCATTAGCTATGATGTATAAAGTTCCTACTTTACCTGTAGGGAAATCAGAACACTATGAAAACTCAAAATTCATACACAGTGGAACTAGGGAGGTATTAACTAAAGGAAATATCAATCAAACACGCTGAGGCAAATTTCTTGCCTAGCCTGATGCAAAGATTCTATAGAGATAAGAGATACTGTTCAGGCATAATATGAAGTGAATTAATTCAAAGAAGACTTCAACAAACTAATTTGAAAATACTTTAGCACAGTGTATTATATGAAGCAGGATGCAAACTTACATGTTCCTGACACAGTGGGCAGCAGTGAGAACCCAAGAGCTGCTAACAAGGGAACCACTGCAAATTTGACTGCCACAGCTGATGATCATGGCTTGCCAAGGCATGGCATATCGTAGAGAAATTCGATCTGCTAAAGCTGAGAATAAAAGTAAATTCAGTAGAATCGTCATCTGTAGCCCATCTTTAAAGTTTTTCATCCTTCCTATCCCTTCTAAACTTATCACGGTTACTAAAATTGACTTGCAAACACACAGTCTGTATTGTTACATATATGCTATTTCCCTAAAAGGAATAATTGCCTTATTGTTATGTTTCCAGATCAATCATTTCTTTATGGTCCAGTTTAATTACCTTTCATTTGTCAAACTATTGGGAACTATTATAGGTCTCTTCCCAAGGGGAATTCTTTTTCAGCTGTTAGTTTGCTTAGTTAGGAGTCATTAATATAGTAAGCAATAAAAAAAGAAGCAAAATTTTATTTGACCATTTATTGGAGAAATAAATTTAAAAATTTCAGTGGAACAGAAGGAACTGAGCTTAATTACTTTTTAAATATTCAGTGACACTTAGGAGGGGATGATGGTGGTATAGCAGGAAGACACTATAGTCACCCCATGCAATGAACACAACTATATAACCATCAAATTATCTGAAATGCAACATAATTTGATCTGAAGACTGAGAGAACATACATGTTCAGCTAAAGAGACAGAAGCAGCCATATCAAAGAAGGCAGGAAGTGTGGAGATGTTGTTTGGGAGAGAAATGGCTCATGGCCACTGCAGTGGGTAGGGAGCAATGATGTAGAAGAAGGGTGACAGACAGACTAGCACACATAGCAGTGCACAAGGATAACAAACCCCATAGGAATTAGCTTGGAAAGTGAAAGGGGCTGAATTTTGTAGTTTTAAAGGTCAGTAGGCTTGGCTCTGGGAGAGCCCAGAGGCCTTGAGGCTGCTCCTAGAGAAAAGACAGGTAAACAGCCTGGGAACATACAGTGTGGAAACAGCAATCTGAAGAGCACCTGGGCCACACAGCAGAGAGGCTTCAGTTCAGAGAATGTCCCAGAGGCAGTGTTCATAGACAGACCGTCTCCAGGAACAAAGGATCTAGAAAGTACCATTTATGTCCCCTGCCCCTCAGAATAAACACAGGGCCACCTGCGGTAACCAGTGCAGCATGGTTGCTTGCTACACAACTTTTTTACACCATGTTCCACCCCTTTGTGCCCTGGCAAGACTGCCCTTCTCAGTCAAATTTGCCTCAGTCTCAGTGTGGTGGATTTTTCACCAGGGTGGCCTTCCCATAACCCTAGTACAAACTCCTGCCTATGTCACATCTCCCAACCTGAGAGTTTTGTGAAGCCTTGCGTCCAGAGGCAGTGGTAACACATCTCATTTCACAAGCAGTCCAGAACACACCTAGTTAAAACCAACCACATTCAGGCCAGAGTTTAAACACTACCCAGAGCAGGTGAAGAGAGCCACTGTAAAAGACTGGCTGAAATGATAAAGTGGCCAGAATGAAACAAAAGAACAAAGGCAGCACACACTGGAAGCATGCCTGGAAGTGGCAGCATTTGGGGAACAGTAACACGATACAGCAGGTCACTACAGGACCTCTTCTTCCTAAGACCATTACTGTCCAAAGAGGAATTGTAGCTAACCTCCCTAACACAGAGAAATAGGCATGGAGACTTAGACAAAATAAAAAGATGGAGAAATCTGTCTTAAATGAAAGACCAAGATAAGGCCAAGGCCAGATGTCTAAGCAAAACTGCTATAAGTGGCATGCTTGATAGAGGATTCAAAATAATGGTCATAAGGATACTCACTGGATTGAGAAAAGACTGGAAGGCATCAGTGAGACTACTAACACAAAAAATAACATAGGAGATAAAGGGCTTAATAAATGAAATGAGAAACATTCTTGATGGCATGAAGAATAGAAGAAATGAGGAACAAATTAATGATCTAGGAGACAGAATAATGGAAAGTAATCAAGCTGAACAAAAGAGAGAAGAGAGAAGTACACAAAATGAGAATAAACTCAGTGACTCCATCAAATGTAATAACATTCATTTCATAGGAGCCAAGAAGTAGAGAGAAAAGGGGGCACAGAAATTATTTAAAGAGATAGTAACTGAAACTCCCCTAATCTGGAGAAGGAAACATATCCAGATGCACGAAGCACAGAAACCCCTCCACAAAATCAACAAAAGTAGACCCACACCAAGATTTAAACTTACACCAAGTAATTAATTTAATTTAATTCCACCAAGTAATTAAACTAGCAAAATACAGTGACAAGACAAAATTTTGAAAGCAGCAAAACAAAAGAAGGCAGTTACATACAAGGAAAATGCATAAGGATAAGAGTGGATTTTCAGCAGGAAGGAGTGGCATGATATTTTTAAAGTGCTAAATGCGGAAAATCTGCAGCCAAGAATACTCTATCTAGCAAGGCTATCCTTCAGAACAGAAGGAAAGATAGTTTTCCAGGCAAAAGACAACTAAAGAAGTTGGTGACCAGTAAACCAGTTCTGCAAGAAATATTAAAAGGGGACTCTTTGAGTGGAAACAGGAGACCAAAAGTTATAGTAGGAAGGTAGGAAACATATGAGGAGTAAAAATTAACACTTCTATAAAATGTCATGCAAGGAACTCAGAAAATAAAAGGATTTAAAATATGACAGCATACGGGGACTGGGTGGCTCATTTGGTTAAGCCCCTTGATTTTGGTCTGGTTTATGATCTCAGGGTTTTGAGTTTGAGCCCAAGTCCAGCTCCATGTTGGTCATAGAGTCTGTTTAAGATTCTCTCTCTCCCTTTCCCCCATCCCTCCCCTCCCCTCTTGCTCACGCTTTCTCAAAAAATAAACAAATAGATAAATAAAGAGATAAATAACAGCAGATATTAAAATGAGAGGCGGAAAGGAGTAAAGAATGGTTTCAAGCTTAAATGACCATAAACTTAATATAGACTGCTACATGTAGAAGATATTATATACAAACCTAATGGTAACTACAAATCAAAGACACTAATAAATATGCAAAGAATAAAGAAAAAATAACCAGGTATATCACTAAAGAAAATCAGCAAACCATTAAAGAAAGACAAGAATGTATCAAAGAAAATCTTCATAAACAACCACAAAGCAAATACATTGATATGTATTTAACAATAATTATGTTGAATGTAAATGGAGTGAATATTCCAATCAGAAGACAAAGAGTGACACAATGGATGTGTCCATCCATGGGGAAGACCCATCTGTATGCTGTCTATAATAGACTCATTTGAGACCTAAAGACACCTGCAGATTGAAATGAGGGGATGGAAAAACATTTATCATGCAAATGGCTATAAAAAGAAAGCCGAAGTGGCAATACTTTTATTGTACAAACTAGACTTTAGATTTTTAAAAAAATTTTTATTTGACAGAGAGAGAGAGAGAGAGCACAAGCAGGGGGAGTGGCAGGCAGAGGCAGAGGGAGAAGCAGGCTCCCCACGGAGGAGGGGGAGCCCAATGTGGGACTCCATCCCAGGATCCTGGATCCCAGGATCATGACCTGAGCCGAAGGCAGTCGCCCAACCAACTGAGCCACCCAGGCACCCCAAACTGGACTTTTAAACAAAGACTATTAACAAAAGACAAAGAAGGGCACTATATAATCATAAAAGGGACAATCCAACAAGAAGATCTAAAACTTGTAAATATTTCTACACCCAACATGGGAGAACCCAAATACATAAAGCAGTTAATAACATTAAGGAACTCATTGATAATAATGAAATAATAGTAGTGGACTTTAACACCACACTTACATCAATGGACAGATCATCCAAACAGAAAATCAACAAGGAAACAGGGCTTTAAATGACATAATGGACCAGATAAACTTAACATATATAATCATGACATTCCAACCTAAAAGAGCAAAGGACACATTCTTTTCAAGTGCATTTGGGTCATTCTCCAGAATAGATCACATGTAAGCCCACAAAACAGGCCTCAAGAAATTCAAGATGGAAGTCATACCATGCATCTTTTCTGACCACAATGCTATAAAATGAGAAATTAACCACAAGAAAAAAAAATCTGGAAAGACCACAAATACATGGAAGTTAAACTAAATATAAGTAATGAATAAGTGAACCAGGAAATCAGAGAAGGAATAAAAAAGTACATGGAAATAAATGAAAATGAAAACACAACAGTCCAAAACTGTTGAGTTTCATCAAAAGTGGTCCTAAGAGGGAAGTACATAGCAATACATACCTAGTTCAACCAGCAAGAAAAGTCTCAAATAAGCTCACCTTACACCTAAAGGAGCTAGCGAAAGAACAATAAACAAAGCCTAAAACCAGGAGAAGGAAGGAAATTATAAACATGAAAACAGAAATAAATGATATAGAAACTAAAAACAACAACAGAACAGATCAATGAAACCAAGAGCTGGTTCTTGGAAAAATACTAATAAAATTGATAAGCCTCCAGGCAGATTTATCAAGAAGCAAAGAGGAAGGACTAAAATAAATAAAATTACAAATGAGAGAGAAATAACAACCAACACCACAAAAATACAAACAGATATACAGATAATTATAAGAAAATATGAGAAACTATATGCCAACAAACTGGACAACTTGGAAGCAATTGGTAAATTCCTAGAAAAAGGAATAGAAAATTTGAAAAGATTGATTACCAACCTATAAATTGAATCAGTAATAATAATGATAAAAAAAACTCCCAACAAACAAAAGTCCAGGATGAGATGGCTCCCCAGATGAATTCTACCAAACATTCAGAGTTAATACCTATTCTCAAACTATTCCTAAATACAGAAAAGGAAGGATCACTTCCAAATCCATTCTATGAGGAGAGAATTACTCTAAAATCAAAACCAGAGAAACGCTCCACTAAAAAAGACAATAGGCCAATATCTGATGAACACGGATGGAAAAATTCCTGAGAAAATACTAGCAAATCAAATAGAACAATACATTAAATAAATCATTCACCCACTCAAATCGGATTTATTTCTGAGTGGTAGGTGGTTCAGTTATCACAAATCAATGTGATATACCATCAATAAAAGGATAAAACCATATGATTATTTCAAGAGACACAGAAAAAGCATTTGACAAAGTACAAATATCCATTCATGATAAAGATCCTCACCAAGGTAGATTTAGAAGGAACATACTGCAACATAATAAAGGCCATATATGAAAACCCCAGACACCATCAACCACAATGGCAAAAAACAGAGCTCTTTCCCTATTTAGGAAAAAAAAAATGATGTCCACTCTCACCACTGTTATTAATCATAGTATTAGAAGTCCTAGCCTCGGCAATCAGATAAGCACTAGAATCAAAGGCATCCAGTCAGCAAGAAAGAAGCAAAACTTTCACTACCTGCAGATGACGTGACACTATATACAGAAAACTGACATGACTCCAACAAAAATTCAGGTAGAACTGATAAAGTCAAGTCTCAGGATACAAAGTAAATGTGCAGAAATCTGTTACATTTCTATACACCAATTAATGAGCAGCAAAAAGAGAAATTAAGAAAGCAATCCCATTTACAGTTTTACCGAAAACAATAAGATATCTAGGAATAAATGTAACCAGAGGTTTGAAAGACCTGTACTCTGAACTGTAAAACACGGATGAAAGAATTTGTAGAGCACACAAAAAATGTTGAACATCCCACAGTCATGCACTGGAAGAAAAATTACTTGAAAAGGTCTCTAACCCACAGCAATCTACAAATTTAATGTAATCCTATCAAAACACCACCCGGGTTTTTCATAGAGCTAGAAAAATCCAAAAATTTGTTTGGAACCACAGAAGAACTTTGTTTTTAAATTATTTTACGTATATATTTTTATTATTATGTTCAGTTAGCGAACATATACAGAAGAACTTTAATTGTCAAAGCAATGTTGAAAAAGAAAAGTTAAGCTGGAAGCAGTACATCTAGTCTTCAAGTTATATTACAAAGCTGTAGTGATCAATACAGTGTGGTACTGGTACAGAATATACAGATACATAACACACAAAAATAGATCAATGAAACAGAATAGAAAATCCAGAAATAATTTTGTGGTCAACTAATCTTTGACAAAGCAGAAAAGAATATCCAATGGCAAAAAGACAGTCTCTTCAACAAATGGTGTTGGGAAAACTGGACAGTCACATGCAGAAGAATGAAACTGGACCACTTTCTTACAGCATACACAAAAATAAACTCAAAATGGATTAAATGTGAAAGCTGAAACCATTAAAATCCTAGAAGAGAGCACCTATAGTAACTTCTCTTGACATCAGCCACAGCAACTTCTTACTAGACACATCTCCTGAGGCAAAGGAAACAAAAGCAAAATTTAACTATTGGGACTTCATCGGGATAAAAAGCTTCTGTACAGAAAAGGAAACAATCAACAAAACTAAAGGCAGCCTGCAGAATGGGGAAAGATATTTGTAAACAATATATCTGATAAAAGGCTAGTATCGAAAATATAAAAAGCATTTGTTAAACTTAACACCCAAAAGCCCAAACCCCAGTTAGGAAATTTTCAGAAGATATGAACAGATATTCCTGCAAAGAAGACATCCAAATGGCCAACAGACACATGAAAAGATGCTCAACATCACTCATCATCAAGGAACGACAAATCAAAACCACCATGAGTTATCACCCCACACTAGTCAGAATGGCTAAAATTAAAAAAAAAAAAGAAGAAACAACAGATGTTGGCAAGGATGCAGAGAGGAACCCTCTTGCACTGTTGGTGGGAATGAAAACTGGTGCAGCCACTCTGGAGAACAGTATGGAGGTTCCTCAAGACATTAAAATAAAACTGCACTATGACCCAGCAATTGCAGTACCAGGTATTGACCCTCAGAATAAACAATAACGATTCAGAGGGGTACATGCTCCCTGATGTTTATAGTAGCAATGTCCACAATAGCCAATATATGGAAGCAGCCCATCGACAGATGAATGGATAAAGAAATGTGGTACATATATACTTTGGAATATTACTCAGTCATCAGAAAGGAATGAAATCTTGCCATTTGCAATGACAAGGATGGAACTAGAAGGTATTATTCTAAGCAAAATATGTCATTCAGAGAAAGACAAATACCATATAATTCACTCACATTTGAAATTAAAAAAAAAAAAAAAGAGATGAGCAAAGGGGGAAAAAAAAGAGAGGCAAACCAAGAAACAGAAATTCTATTCTCAAGAAATTCTAGAGAACAAACTGATGGTTACCAAGGGGAACTCGGTGGAGGACGGGTGAAACAGGTGATGGGAATGAAGCAATGCACTTGTTGTGATGAGCACATGGTGTTGTATGGAAGTGCAGAATCGCTATATTGTACACCTGAAAGTCATATTACCATGTATGCTAACTGGAATTTAAATAACAACTTTAAAAAATTAAACCTTAGTGTGATGTGCAGTTGTTACTTTAAATATGATTTTCAGGTTTGCCACTTAGGAAAGTGAAGTTTAGAGTTTGTCATAAAAGTTTTGAGTTGAAGTAATACATATATAAATTGAAATATGGTAGAGATAAGAAGATAAGAAGTTCTTTGCTCAGATATTTCAAAGTCCTCATCACTTTGACAATTAACACAGTGTAATTCCCTGGATAGTCTAGATTCTGTCTTCACCTATTCTCTTCCCTTACTCTTTTTATACATCTTATCTCTACCATTATTTCAATTTATATATGTATTAACTACTATTACTTCAACTCAAAACTTTTGGGACAAACTCTAAAATTCACTTTCCTAAGTTGCAAACCTGAAAATCATATTTAAAGTAACAACTGCACATCACACTAAGGTTTAATTTTTTAAAGTTGTTATTTAAATTCCAGTTTGCATACATGGTGATATTACTTTCAGGTGTACAATATAGCGGTTCTACACTTCCATACAACACCATGTGCTCATCACAAGTGCTTTAGAGGGTAGGAATTGGGGGGATGGGTTATTAATACCCTGGTGGTGGGTATTAAGGAGAGCATAATGAAAGGAGCACTGGTTGTTATACACAAACAATGAATCATGGAACACTACTTCAAAAACTAATGATGTGATGTACAGTGATTGACATAACATAATGAAATAAATTTTTTTAAAAAAGCTTTAAAAAAGCACCCATTACTATGGATAGGACAGTATGAACATGATAAATAAGTTTAATTAGGTGAAAATATAATATGGAGAAATATGATTTGTTAGAAATAATTTTCTAAGGAAAGAAAAGTGAGGTTGTCATTGATGATAGTATGACAGATTTCATAATAGTAAGGAAAAGAAAGATGGTCACAATGTAACAGATTTCAGTAGAGCATATTAGAGAAATTTATATATATATTTCTACCAAGAAAGTATATTCTCAACTTAAAATTCTGACATAACTTTTGTTAAGATTCTGTGGTAGTAAAGACGTTCACGTGAGAAGAATAAAAAGTTTGAGTGTCTATGCTAACCTTGTTCCCTCTTTCTATACTGATAATGTGATTAAACCATTCTAGTTCCATGGGTATCACAGTAAATAAGAAAATTATTATAATCACGTCATCTGTATCAGAAAGAAATATTATGGCAGTTAAATAATACACCAAGGATGAAATACCTTTGGAAGTCATAAGGTTAATGATTCCTAATATTTGGTATTAAAAACTCATGCATTTCTCTGGGAAAAAACTCTCCCCCTCCTTTTCTATTTCCATTATCCTTTTCTCTTCATTTTTTTTTCATACCTCCCTGACTACCATTTTCTTGGGCCTTACTCTGAGGCTGTGGCAGAGAGATGAACTGTGGCCGAACAGAAGCAGGAGTGGCAGTAAAAGCTGAGTTGTTTGTAGAGGTAGAGACTGAAAGGGAGATGGAAGCAGAGGTAGTCATGGCCCCTTGCTGGGACCATGGTGCATGGCTGGGCCGTGTAACTCCCTGAAGCCAAAAAAGGAAAGGGCTCACTTGGCTGAAGACGTAGGGCTTTGTGCAATGTTCATCGAAGTAACTCAAAATTCCCACCTGCACCCATGTGTTCTTTTGTTGTAGATGGCATACCAGAGGTGCCCCTAAGTCACCCTGCAAGAAACAAAGAGCAAAATGTCCATGTGCACTTTAAAGGAGGCTAGGAAGTAACTTCTGGTTTTGAAGAAGTAACTTTTGCTTTCCACACCCCTCAGCTGTATCACCTTACAGCCAGTCTCGCCAAGAGCTTGCTTGGCTTCCACACAGAAAGTGAACTCATTCAGCTTGGGCCAAAACTGGGCACATGTGCTGACTTGCAGTATTTTTAGATGCCTTTTCTGCAGAATTCCAGGACTTCCTAGTGGAAAAGGGAGAACAGAGAGGATTTTAGTTTTACCCTAGTTAGAGGGAGAAATATGGCTGAAGGAAAAGATAATCACAAACCTTCTATTACATGAAAGCATACTACTCCTTCTTTTCAAATATATCATACTTATGCTCATGTAAATATGCTGCATTACTCACCTCTCATGAGGGACCAACTGGGTAGCCAGCAGTCATACAGCTGTATATTTTTCTCTTGCTCCAGGTTCTCCTCTAGACAGATAGGAAGCACCAAGGGTTGAAAATGTAGGGGCTGTTTCAGGAAGATCAGCCCAGGACCCAAAGGTCCCTTGGGACCTAGGTAGGGCATGGCACGGGGAATGCCTACAGTTTGAGCTTGAGCAGGCTCCTGAAGATCAGTAAGCCCAACTTGGACCAGGGCTAGTGCTTCTGAGTTTTTTTCTGGGAGGGAAATTTATCAAGCATTTTATTATTACATATTTCAATGTGGAAAAGAACTCTAGAGTTAACATGAATAAAATAAAGTCCAGGTGAGCATTAAAGTACTACCATTCCCTTCACTACTCCTGTCTTATTAGGAACACTATGTTTAGACACCTTCAGAAATGAGGAGGTAAGTTTTACAATGCAAACCATTTAATTGTTGAAAATTCCTAACTTGAATTATTAGGCATCCTAATATTTATCGTGAAAGTAAAATACACCAAATACACCAAATAGTGAAATACACCAAAAACTAATGATGTACTGTATGGTGACTAACATAACATAATAAAAAAAAACACTTATTGAAATACATTTTGAAAGTTAGGAGTTGAAATATTGTATAGTAATAATATAAATAACTTTGGACAGTTATTCCCTTTCTGGGGGCTTTGTTTTCCTTGTTTGTCCAAAGACTTACTTCACTATGCTAAAAGAAGAAATAAAACTATGCTCAAAAGGATATTTTTCAAAGAGTTATAATTCTTCTACAGATCCATATATTTAAGAGATAACATGGTTGAAGTCAGAAAGTGGAAAACTGTGAACCTTACTATTTAAACTTTCCATCATTTTATTATAGGTAAAATTATACAAAAATAGGGTATCTTTTAACAGTTCTATTGATTTGGATCCTGAAATTATCTCTGAAAAACAGGTAAAGCACCCATTTATGGATATTTGAGATATGACAAGATACAAGTAGAGATGCTTTCTCTTTAGTTAAGGGAATGTAACAGATGTGACTACTGCAAGAAGATACACAAAATTTGATTTCTGTAACAAAGAATATGCACCATCTTTAAAGAATCTTGAAATGACATACTCAGACTTACATGAAATTTGCACATCTAGCTGAGGTAAGGATCCACTGTTCATTCAATACAGAGCCAGCACAGAAATGGGAGAAAGAGAGTTGCACGGAAACCATCCAAGGAAATTCACCCATGTCTGCCTCCCAGCAGTTGGGACAGTGGGGCACAAGGCCAGGTGGTAATCCACACTCTGCAGAAGGAATCCATATTTTCAATAGGTGAAGGAAGTATTATTACCTCCTTTACCTGAACAGTTTGATTTCCTATTTTTTGACTTTATCAAAGTGCTTGTAAATTTTCAACTTTAGGAAAATGCTTGGAAATATAAATTTTAACCCTATATAGTTGGGTATGGGAATAGAGATTGTCTGAATACACCTCTCTGAAAATAACATATGTCTATTCACTCCTCAAATAGAAGAGTAAACCATTTCTAAGCACTAAAAGCATTTTTATAATATGCTCTGAAAGGAACTACACTTATAAAAAAACTGTTTCTAGCAAAATTGGTCTTCTCTGAATATGTACATATCTGTTAAGATTTTGTTATCCATTCCCCATTCTCTGATCTAAATAATGGTTTGAATTATGTCCTGCCCAAGTATGAGGGCATGACTTCTGACCTATAGAGAAACTCTTGTAATTAGGCTCTAACAAAGACCTTGGTGCTAAGGATAATAACTCAAATAGATGACTACCCTGAACTTGCCTGTGGCTTCATGAGAAATAACAGCTGTCTTGAAGAGCCAGAAAGCCTGGACACTCCCTTTCCAGGCCACACCTAGGTGACACTCAGCCAAAGAAACGTTGAGTTGTGAATACTTGAGAGGATCTTGTTCAGGCTGATGAGACTTGGTTCCAGATTGAGACCCAGGCATCAGAGAAGGTTCTTTTCTTAAAAGGGTGGCTGGAGCAGCAAGCAGATATGAAAAAGTATGAGAAAGAATGTTCTCTTCAGTAAATTTTAAGGAAGACAGTTCCTTGACAGAGCTATCAGAAGAGGAGGCTAAGGCAGGAGAACAGGAGAGAAGGCTGCTGGAGAAAGAATGGAGCAAGAAGGGAAAATATAGAATAAAGGCAATATACCAGAAGAAATGACCAAATAGGAATGGGGCAATGCACATGGTGATGGGAGAGAACAAGGAATAAGAAAGGAAAATGATGGAGAGAGGGGGCTAAGAGATGTAGATGTTACATCAGGGCTTCCATTTGTTTTTGTAATTTGGAATTTGACAACCTTCGGGTAATGAAGTCTTTCAGGAAGCCAAGTACTTGCAAGGGGAAGAAAAGAAAGGGAATGTTTGTGAGCTCACTCAAACGGAGAGAATTGATTTGATATTGGCTTTCTGTTGTACCTATCTCAGTTGACAAAGCTATAAAATACTGATGTGGGGAAGGAATTATTTCTATTGGTTAAAAAAGGTACATGTTTAGACCAGGAACTGAAATGGCTAGTTAAGGGAGTTGCTCTATCTGGCTCAACCTCAGAAGGAACAAATGATATAATTCTATCGGCTTATAATGCCTGTCAGGTCTGATTTCTACTTCAGTATGGATCCATGTTCTGACTTTGTCATGTTTATGAATAGCAAATGATGCAATCATACCAGTTTCAGGGTGGGCCCAGGATCTCACTGCTTGGGTTTCAGGATGGATCCAAGGGTGAAACATACCAACTTCAGGCTGCAACCCGGAGCTGAAGATCTGAGATTCGGAATTGGTCGATGGTCTGACTTTATTCATTGGAATGTAGAACCAAGATCTAAGTGCATCAGCATCTACCTTCATCCAGGGTCTGACTGTTTGGATTTCTGAGTAGGGTTGATTCACAGTACCTCTTTGCTGAATCCAGGGGTGATTTATACCGTCAGCCTGACTCCAGGGACTGACAGATTGGGAGTCAGATTTAATCCAGGGTTGAAATGTATCACTTTGAGTCTGTAACCAAGATGTAATTGTATCAAGTTCCAATGAAGTTGGAGGTTTTACTACTTTGCCCTCTGTCTGGGTCCAAATTTGGATTGTTTCAGTTTCAGGTTGAGTCCATGATCTAACTGTATTGGCTTCAGGCTGGTTCCAAGGTTTTATTGAATCCAGTTTAGTCTGGAACCAGTGTCTTATTACTGTACCAGCTTCTAACTGGGTCAGGGGGTATATTTCTATATTTTCAGACTGGGTCCGTGATCTAATTGTAGCAGTTTCAACCTGAATCCAGGGTTGCACTGTACTGATTTCAAGCTTGGTCCAGGATCTGACTGTACTAGTTTCATACTGAGTCCAAGAGCTACTTATACCATTTTGGGTCCCAGAAGATGTCATTTGAGATTCAAGATGGGACCAAGGCCTAACTGCATCATTTTGAGTCAGGTACCAAAATGTGCCTGTATTTCTTTCAGTCCAGATACTGACTGACTGAGACCCAGGCTTGGTCCAGGGTGTGACTGTACTGCTTTTAGACTGGATCCAGAGGTTGAATATACTAGCTTCACTGTGAATCCATGGTCGCAAGGCATCACCTCCAGAAAGGGTCCAGGTTCTTACTTTGTCTTTTTCAGACTTATTCCAGGGGTGGGATATACCAGTTTTTGTTGGAATCCATGGTATGACTGTAGGAGTTTCATGTTGGGCCAAGGGCTCAAATCTATCAGTTTCAAACTGGGTCAAAGTTCTCACTGTTTGAAGTTTTGAGCAGGCCGAGGTACTTACTCTTTCTGTTTCAGGTTTAAACCAATATCTGCTAATATCAGTTTCAGATAGGGGTAAGAGTGTGGCTGCTTGTGACAAAGGCACTCTCCATGATACCAGTGTTTCAAATTCTGGCAAAGGCCATGTATTAACATTATTAATTCCAGGATGTGTCGACAGAAGAGATGCTTGATTTTCTCCTTGAATCAAGGATTGAGTAGAATCACTTTGAGGATGCAATGAAATACTGAATACACCAGCTTCAGGCAGTATCCATGATTTCTTAGACTCAGATATAAGTACAGTCCAAAATATGACCGTATCAGTTACACTCGGTATATAAGAATTTACTGCTTGATATTCAGACTGAGTCCAGGATATAATTGTGGACATTGCAGAATGTGTCCAGGATTTTACTAATGAATATTCATTATGAGTCCATATTTTCACTGTAGAAGCTTTAGTGTCTGTCAAAGGATTTAGAAGAGAGGAGGCCTGGGTCCATGTTGTGACGGTAGAAACAAGTGTCACTGTCCAGGGATTTACTGCTGGAAACACACCTTGGTTCCATGACATGACTCTGGAAGCAAGAGCCTCTGTCCAGGGATTTACTGCTGGAGGTACAGCTTGAGTCCATGATGTGACTCTGGATGTATCAGTGTCTGTCCAGGGATTTACTGCTGGAGGTACAGCTTGGGTCCGTGGAGTGACTCTGGATGCACCAGCCTCTGTCCAGGGATTTACTTCTGAAGGGATAGCTTGGGTCCATGGAGTGACTTTGGATGCATCAGCTTCTGTCCAGGGATTTATTCCTGGAGGTGCAGCTTGGGTCCATGGCATGACTCTGGATGCACCGGCGTCTGTCCAGGGATTTCCTTCTGGAGATACAGCTTGGGTCCATGATGTGACTCTGGATGTACCAGCCTCTGTCCAGGGATTTATTGCTGGAGGAAGAGCTTTGTTCCATGATGTGACTCTGGATGCACCAGCCTCTGTCCAGGGATTTATTGCTGGAGGTACACCTTGTGTCCATGGAATGACTCTGGATGCACCAGTGTCTGTCCAGGGATTTACTACTGGAAGTACAGCTTGGGTCCCTGGAAAGACTCTGGAAGTGACAGCCTCTGTCCAGGTATTTACTGCTACTGGAAATACTACTTGGATCCATGGTATGTCTCTCAAAGTGACAGCTTCTGTCCCTGGATTTACTGCTACAGATATAGCTTGGGTCCATGATGTGACTCTGGAAGCAACAGCCTCTGTCCAGGGATTTACTGCTGGAAATTCAGCTTGGATCCATGGTGTGACGCTGGAAGTGATAATCTCTGTCCAGGGATTCACAGCAAGAGCCTGACCCTGAGTTAGGGCTGTGACTGTGTCACTCTCAAATTGTGTCCAAGTTTTAACCACTACAGATTGAATAAGGGTGAATTGTGGGAATATTTCAAAAGTAGACCAAGGAATTACTGTTTTGGCTTGGGTCCAAAATATATCTGATGAAGTTAATATCTGTGTCCAAGGTTTTGCTCTTGAAGATTCATCCAGGGCCCACACTGTGACTGTATCTGCTACAGACTTTGTCCAGGGATTTAATGCTTGGGATTCGGCCTGAGGCCACAGGATAATTGTATCAGCTACAGCCTGTGTCAATGAACTTACTGCTGGATATTCAGCTTGTGTCCATGGCATGACTAAGGAAGCTACAGGCTCTATCCAAGGATTTACTTCTGGAGATTCAGTCTGAGTCCACAATATGACTATACTAGCCTCATGCTCAACTGACTGTTTTAGGGCTGGAGATTTGTACTCTGATTCAGACTGTGTCCGTGGATTTACTGCCAGAAATTGAACCTGAGTCCAAGTATTTACTGATGGAGATTTAGTCTGTGTCCATTCTGTGACTCTATAAGCTATAGGTTGTGTCCACTGATTTACAGCTAGAGATTCAGCCTGGGTCCATAATGGGACTATGGAAGCTATAGCTTCTATCCTGGGAATTAAGGGTGGAGATTCAGACTGAGTCCACCTTTTGACGGTACCAGTTTCAGTGTCCAATGTTTTGGGCAACTGTTGTGTCCAAAGTTTTACTTCTGAAAATTGAGATTTGGTGCCTGGTGTGACTTTATCAAATTTAGTCTCTATCCAGGGCTTCATGGTTGGAAAAAATCCCATGGTCCATGGTATGGCTGTTTCAGAAACAGCCTCTGTCCAGGTATTTTCTTCTGGGGATTCATTCTGAGTCCATGGTATGACTGTGTTATTTTCAGTCTGTGTCCAGGTATTTACTGCAAGAGATTCATCCTGGATCCAAGGTGTGACTGTAACATTTTCAGGTTGTGTCCAGAGATTTGCCACTGGCAGTTCAGGCTGAGTCCACTGTGTGACTATACGAGACAAAGGATACATCAAGAGCCTTTGTCCTGGAAATTCAGTCTTTGCCCATGTTGTGACAGTATCAGCTAAAATATCTGTCCGGTGATTAATTGCTGAAGCTTCTCCCTGTTTTGAGAGTATAACTGCTTCGGTTTCAGACTGTGCCCAGGGATTAACTTCTGGAGTCTCAGCCTGTCCCCATGCCCATGGTGTTGATGTATCAGCTTCATTTCGTGCCCTGGGATTGATTATACCCACATCTGGCTGAATCCAACGTCTTATGTCAGATTCAGATTGTGTCCAGAATCTAACCTTATCACCTTCAAGCTCATCCCAGGGCCTTACAGTGTAAATGTCATGTTGTATCCAGGCTCTTAGCTTGTCTGCCACAGGTTGGTTCCAGGGCCTAACTATTTCTGTTTTGGACTGTATCCAGTGGTGGGCTACTTGGGATACTGGCTCTGTCCACATTGTGGGTGTCTCCACTTGAGTCTGGAACCAATGTCTGACATTGTCAGCCTCAGATTTAGTCCTAAGCCTGGGTATATCACCTTCAGGTTGGGTCCAGGAATGGGCTGTTTGAAATTCTGTCTCAATCCAAGGTTTGAATGTATGCATTTGAGTATACAACCAGGGTCTGACTCTATCAGCTTCAAGCTCAGACCAGGAAATGGTTGTCTGAGATTCAAGTTGGTTCCATGTTCTGAATGTATTGGTTTGTATTTGCAACCAAAGTCTAGCTATATCAGCTTCAGGCCCTGTCCAGGGTGTAATTGTATTAACTTTAAACTGCCTCCAGATTCTGAATGTCAATGCTTCAGGCTTCATCCATGGTTGGATGCTACTAGCTTTTGACTGAGTCCATGGTCTCACTATGTCAACCTCAGGCTGAGTCCAAGGGTAGAGTGTTTGCAAGTCTGGCTGAGACCTTGCTCTCATTTGATTAGACTGAGTCCAAAACCAGGATCTGGCTGTACCAGCTTTAGGCTTGTTCCCAAGTCTGAAGGTTTCAATTTCAGTGTGTGTCACGGATCTAATTATATGTGCTTCTGACTGGGTCCAATGTTTGTCTTTACCATTTTCAGTCTGGGCTCTAGGTCTGACTATTTGAAACTTAGGCTGAATCCAGCGTCTGATTCTTTCAGTTTTAATCTGTAACCATGGTCTGATTTCTGCTTTCAGCTGAGTCAGTGGTTTTCTTGCCTGGGTTTCTGGCTGGGTCCAGGTTTGGGTTATGGCAGCTTCAGGTTTACTCCAGGGCCTGGTTGTATCAGCTTTAGACTGAAAAAAAGGCTTAATTACATTTGTAATAATATGTGCCAAAAACCAGGTTGTATCTGCAGTTTGAATCTGGGGTTTGACCATAAAAGATTCACGTTTACTCCATGGACTTATTCTCTCCATTTGACTTGAGGCTTTGCTCAGACTGGTATTATATTGTGCCCAAGACTTAATAGTGTTGCTTGCAGATGGTATCCAAGTGAAAGGCATATTAAGTGCTGAAGAAGTCCACAGTTGAGCTGACTTAGATTCAGGAAGAATCCAGTATTCATTAGTCTTTTCTGTAAGTTCTTGGGATCCATCTAAATTTAAGACTGACTGAAACCAGGGTTCCAACGTAAGAGTTAATGTAGGATACTGAGATCCATCTGCATTTAGCGTGGAATGAGTCCAGAATTCATTTTTATTAACTGTTAAAGGAACCCATGCATTCAAGTTATAAGTTACTGGTTTAAAAGCAGTGTGAACTCTATCGACTACATGGTGTATTTGGCTTCCAATATTCTCTTCACTTGATTGTATCTGCATCACTGTTCCAGTTTTATCAGGTACAGAATGTGTCCAAGGTCCAATGTCAGGGGTAATTTCTAGCCAGGGTCTAGCTAGAAGTTGACCATGGAAAGGAACCTTACTAGACTGAACTTGAAACTGTACGGTATTAACCCCAGAAAGAAGGTGGGATCCATCTATGCCACTTGAAAACAAAACCCAGGATATAGCAGAACTAACTAATGGTAGAGTATGAAGCCCAATGATACCAGCTAAAGGATTAACCCAGGGGTTTACTGAATTGGTCATCGTTTGGTATTGATATTTCATTGTATCTTTCTGAGGAAGGCCCCAGGGTATAGATTTATCAGGTGTTGGAGTCTTTGGGGGTCCAGAAAGAACCAAAGTTTCAGAAGTACCAGCTATTGGGGTATTCCAGGGCTCAGAAATATCAGAAGGATCCCGCTGTTTGGTAACAAGAGACGTCCAAGATTGTATCATTGGGAATTTGCTAGTTGAGGAGAGCTGACTAGCTTGAAGGTGTAACTGTCTACTGCCAGGAAAAGAGTCTCTATTATTTAAACGAAAAAATACTGGAGGAGGATTCCGGTGCTGTCTGTTCAGTGGGAAAGTGCCTAATCTTCTCTTCCGTGACTGTACAGAGAGTCTGTGGGAGGTCAAAATGGCAGTACCCCTGCTCAGGCTAAGCCTGTCTTGTGGACGATGTTCTACCCCAGGAGTAAAATTGCAGGGTAGGGAAAAAATAGGATCCAGTGGCTTCTGAGATGTCTTGATAAGCCATTTCACCCAAGATAAATATGGGGCTGTCTTGATGACAAGAACAGGGTCATAACAGGCCATTGAGGATTCACTGACCAGGCCTACCAGTTCCCAGTGGTTGCCACAGAGGCAGAGAACAGGACTACCCTGCTGTACCTGAATGAGGAAAAAAGATAAGCCGTATTTATGTGGGACAAACGGGCAGACAAACATAAATCGTAAGAATATATTAAATATATGTAACATAAGTTATATGTAAATATATAATATATAAATTATAAAATGTATGGCTACACTTTTGTCATAAATAATATCTGTATATTATATACATATTATCAATAAATACATTGAAATAGATAAGATTTATATATTTTTCTGCATATATCCATATGACATGGTGAAAAATAATAAATGTTACCTGGTACATACTTCATAAAGCTCCAGAATAACTTACACACACATAATTGTAACTCCATTTAAAGGAGAAAAACTAAATTACAAAGGATATTTAGAGAAAACTCCCACGTTCTAAATAGCAATTACATATTCAACATTCTTTATTTGGATATCACTTATTCCCTTTGCTGAGTATTTCTAGGCAGGGCAAACTTACACAATCATATGTAATGACTGTGTTTATCCTTATCACTCCACGTCATTACTCTGGTTCAAGTTGTCCTCATTTATTTTCAAACCATCGTCATTTCTGCTATTCTCTCATACCCAAACTTATTCCATGCTTTGTTCCTCCTGGCAGGCAGGATGATACTCAGAGTAAAATCCAAAGGTGTTGTTAATTAGTTTCTGATCTCAGCTCAACATTTTTCCTTTGTTCATTTTGCTACCATCATATTTGTTTCATTCTTCACGGAAATTTTTCCACAGTAGTATCCTTTGCCTGGAATTGGCTTCCCTCATGGGATTTACTTGGGTTGATTTCTCAAGGGCTGTAAGTTTTTGGTCAAATAGAACATTTTTAAAGATCTTCTGCATTTCTCCTATTTTAACAGCCCATCTTCATTATTTTCTTGGGAAACAATTGTTAGCTTTTGAGTAAGCTTCATGTGGATAAGGATAATTATATGTTTTTTTTAAACTGCTGCATCTTAGTATAGCACCAAATCATGTTTAGGCAATCAATATTTGATGAATGAATGATTCCTTATTGTTTTTGCAGTTCATGCCAGACCATTTT
Organism: Eumetopias jubatus; assembly: GCF_037043125.1. NCBI lineage: Eukaryota > Metazoa > Chordata > Mammalia > Carnivora > Otariidae > Eumetopias > Eumetopias jubatus. Next base: position 166,359 of record NW_028274978.1, read on the forward strand.
GTGGGAATAAATGTGAAGAGTACAAAGGTACTTTAATAGACTTTGTTGGTTAGATTTCTAAATAAATCTGGCCTCTTGAATTTAATTTTAAAAGCCATCTTTCATTCCACCTTCCAGAACAGGAAATATTTGATTCTTCTAAAATACATTTTTTTTTTTTTTGCATTAAAATCTTTCTGTGACTCCAAGGACTTCTACAACTGAGTCCAGGCACCATTACTTCATAATTGGTCCAAAGCAATTTTCTTTTCTCTTTTTTTAAATATTTTTCTTAGCATCATGTGCCCCTTACAAATTTTACCACTCAAATATTTTCTATGCATTGAATGGTCATTACATTTGCACATCTTATTTCTATTATGAAGAGCTACTTTCCTCTCAAAATTTTAAGTATGCCCTTCTTCTATCCAAATGTAGATATAATTGTTATCTCCACTGTTCACAATAAAGATTTCTATAAGAACATTAACAAAATTATATTTTTACTAAATTACTGCACTACTCTCTCCTATCAAAACATAAACTCTGGTGACCGGGCCCAGAAAATCAGGATTTTCTAAGAACTGGGACCAGGCCTATTTCCTCTATGTACCCTATCAATTTGTAATCTACCACGCGGTGGTTACCTTGTCTTTCTTAATTTCAAATTTCTCAAATATTGGTTTCAACGCTTTGGTCTTTTGGGCTTGACAAAGTTTTGGCAATATGTTTATTAAGAAGAATTTGATATCACCCATATCCCTTTTCCACTACAAATTTTAACATCTTCCTTATTTGTAAATTTCAAACATTTTTATTTTTGCCTCTCACTTTTTTTGCCTTAAATTTCTTTGTAGCCATTTGTGACTTCTTAAATTTTATCTGTTACAAACTAAGTATTACTACATGTAGTATATAACACAAATATTACTACATATCTTCTAGGTTGAGCGTTGGGAAAAAAGTCATGATACTCTTTTAAAATATATATTGGTAGCAGGTACTCCTCATCTCTAACTCAGTTACAATATTTTTGTAGCTTCAGGATGGTGAGATAATAATTACACCTCATAACTGAAGACTTTTAAGTACTCAGTTTGTATTTGTAAAACTGACTTCCATTTGTATTCTAACAAACCAATCCAAGGATAACCTGTTCTTCCCATTGCCTCGAATATATTTTAGCAAATTTTCTAATTCTGAAATTTCATTGATGAAAATATTCCTGCTTTATTTGTGACCTTAAGAATAAATATATCTTTGAATATTTTTTGACATAATGTATGTATGATTATATAATCACATAAACATTACACCTGTGGATTGCATGTGAAAGTAAAGAAACTTTCTTTTTTATTAAGGGAGGAAGAGTCAACATGTTATCGAACGCTCTTAAATTTTTAAGTGTACAGTGTAAGATTGTTAACTATATACACTAGGTTGTTCAGCAGATCTCCAGCACTTATTCATCTTGCATAAATGAACTTGTATCCATTTTACATTTGACATATATTTTTACATCTCCCCCCAATGGTAACTCTGCCCTTATACAGTAAGTACCCAGCAGTCTCCTTGTGGCTGACTCCAGATGCATAAGTTGTTACTTTTAGTTAGGTGGATATATTGATGGTGGCAGAATGAGAGGTCCAGCAGCTTAACTGACAGCTTTTTGATACTGGTTCCAAAGTTATTGTGGTCTGAGGGAATAGAGATAGAAAGGACTATGAGATATGGGTTATTATATTCCTATGATTTACTACTAGGTTGGTACAACTTTCAATCTTTCAATCACAAAAAATTACTGAGATAACTCTGACTTCTCCTTTCCTTCCATCTAATCTCATACATACTTATTTCATACTTTCTTGTATTTTTTAGCTGTTCCTAAATCCCTCTTAATAGAACACAGAATATTATAACCCATGATATTGTCACTTTTCCTTCTTTCCTCCATGTGAAGTGGAGTAATATGGCCTTAATTATTTACAAGATTTTTTAACATCCTATTTTTGCACTGTTTTGCTTTGTTTTTTCTATATCATTATATGAGCTACATTTATGATATGACAGAACATGACACTTGAGCTTACTCTGATATTGGTATACCCTGCAGTGTCTGTACTGGCAGTTATAACAGCTCTTCCAGAAGATGTTATAAGTGTGATAAAGTGGTATTCCCCCCACCCTGATAGGGTACTGTAGCAGGATGACTCCTATGTCTCCTTTGACTGGATCCATTCCAACTTGTGGACCAAAACTGGGGTGCAGGCATATTGTATGGCCAAGTAAGATATCTTCTTGGTCAATGACTGCTGAAATGTCAGAGTCCAAATGTTTCCTAAAGGAATAGAAAAGTACAGAAGAGCATAATGAAATTAGACTGAGAAAAACATTTCATTAGCTTCATTTAACCTGAAATGTTAATGTAATCCAACAAATTTCTCTTAACATCCCTGTAAAATGATGCTCTACATTGCAATAGAATTTGACTTTTAGAACTCCAAGCTTCATTTTTAATATGTTATTTTCCAACAACAAAGTCCCTTGAATGCGTCACTAACCAATGCAAATAAAATTAATTTTGACAAAACAAATATAAAGTATATATGTAACTATGATCCCTTTATCGCGATTCTAGATGTACTTACAGTTTATTCAGACAGCTGGCTGTGGAGAGGATCCACCACTGACTCAGAATAATGCCCTGGCAGTTTTCAGCCAGGGACACTAGCCATGGGATGTTGCTGGATGCTGTCAATGGGGCAACCGTTGGGGTCAATGAGCTTAACCACTGCTTTTGAGAATTGGGTACTAAAAGGCCAGATAGGGAGGAGAGGAGGTAAATATAACATGATAAACAACATCTTGCTGAATGATTATTGATATTTGTCATCCTAACTTTCATTTGTTGAAGATGTGAAATAAGAGAATATAGAGAAGAATGAGAAACATAAATAAAAGTGGCAAAATGTAAGACTAGATGAAAGACAAACATGATAAGAAGTAAGAAATGAAATAAACATCAAGGAGAAAAACAGAAGATATTTTAAAAAGTTAAGGAAAATAAAAAATATTTCCCCAGTAATAACACAAACAGAGGAGAAAAAAATCCCAATTATCTGTAACTTACCACCACAGCAGTGAAAAAACAGTCCCCAAAACTGATAGAAGCAAAGTGGAGATCTCATGTTGGCTCAAGTGGATGTGAATGCAAGATAGGGTTCTAGTCGAGTAGTTGCCAGGGTTGGGATTGAAATTATAGCATATAGAATGTCTGACATCGTAATACCTACTTATGAGATAAGTGCCTTCTTCTATTATGTTCACCCAACAAGAAATGTTTCCCATATTTACTCAAGTTAAATGTAACTTAAATATTGAAACAAACTTTTATTTAGTTCAATATTGACTTTCATTTTTGGAGTGAGAAAATGAAATACCCCATTCCCACACTTTGTAAAGAATATAATCTCTCTGGCTTTACCATGTAGCTTTACGTACCTGCCACATATACATACTAATTAAAAGAATTAGTTCCACATGATCTAACACAGAAGTTGATGAAATACTAAACAATGATAGTTTAAAATAACTTACAAATCAGTATGAAAATGATAGAAACTACAATCGTAGAAAATTAACTCAAGAGCTACAAACACTTCTCTCTGATGACAATATTGGGCAAAGAGCAACAATTCAATAATATTTACCTACTCTCATATGGAGTGTGCCATAAGTTGAACACATAAATCTGAGGACAAGAAGCCTTGGCCTGCCTAAGTTTTTTAATTCAGTGGAGGAATATATTAGTTAAGGTTAGTTTCTGCTGGACTGGACAGAAAATATAAATCAATTATATAAGAATAAATATATATTTCATATGATAGGAGTCGTGAGATACCTGTGAAGTCAGCTTCATGAATTTATCTGAGTTCTTTCTATCTTTCTGGTCAGCAATTTTATTATTTGAATTCCATTCTGACAATGCCTAAAAAATGCTTTATCTCTACCATGTCCTTGTTCAAAACACCAATTAAAAACAGAGAAAAGAGGGCAAAGGCAAAATCTAATGTCTTCCATTTAAGTCTTTATTCCATTTTGAGTCTGTTTTTGTGTATGGTATAAGGAAATGGTCCAGTTTCATTCTTCTGCATGTGGCTGCCCAATTCCCCAACACCCTTTAGTGAAGAGACTGTCTTTTTTCCATTGAATATTCTTTCCTGTTTTGTCGAAGAATCGTTGACAACAGAGGTGAGGGTCCATTTCTGGGCTCTCTATCCTGTTCCATTGATCTATGTGTCTGTTTTTGTGCCAATAGCGTACTGTCTTGGTGACAGCTTTGTAATAGAGCTTGAAGTACGGAATTGTGATGCCGCCAGCTTTGCTTTTCTTTTTCAAGATCGCTTTGGCTACTTGGGAGCCTTTTCTGGTTCCATACAAATTTTAGGTTAGTTTGTTCTAGCTCTGTGAAGAGTGCTGGTGGTATTTTGATAGGGACTGCATTAAATGTGTATGTTGCTTTGGGAACTATGGGCCTTTTAATAATGGTTTTTATTCCTATCCATGAGCATGGAACATTTTTCCATTTATTGGTGTCCCTTTCAATTTTTTTCAGGAGTGTTCAACTTTTGCAGAGTACAGATCTTTTTCCTCTTTGATTAGGTTTATTCATGGGTATCTTATGTTTTTTGGTGTAATTGTAAATGGGATCAATTTCTTTTTTTAAATTTACTTTTTTATTATGTTCAGTTAGCCAACATATAGTACTCATTAGTTTCTGATGTAGTGTTCAATGATTCCTTAGATGCCTATAACGCCAAGTGCTCATCATACCTGCCCTCCTTAGTACTCTAGAGAAGAACACAAGCAGCAACCTCTTGAAACTTGGTCATATCACCTTCTTACTAGACACATTTCTGGGGGCAAGGGAAACAAAACCAAAATGAACTTTTGGGTCTTCATCAAGATACAAAGTTTCTGCACAATGAAGGAAACAATCAACAAGCCAAAAAGGTAACCAATGGAATGGGAGAGGATATTTACAAATGACATATCTGATAAAGGGTTAGTATCCAAAATCTATAAAGAAATGATCAAACTCAACACCCAGAAAATAAGAAATCCAGTTAAGAAATGGGCAGAAGACATGAACAGATATTTTTCCAAAGAAGACATCCAGACGGCCAACAGACACATGAAAAGAACCTCATCATCAGGGAAATACAAATGAAAACTACACTGAGATATCACCTTACACCTCTCAGAATGGCTAACACAAGAAACAGGTGTTGGTGATGATGCAGAGAAAGGGGAACCCTCTTACACTCTTTGTGGGAATGCAAACTGGTACAGCCACTCTGGAAAACAGTACGGAGTTTCCTTAAAAGGTTAAAAATAGAGCTACCTTATGACTTAGCAATTGCACCTCTAGGTACTTATCCGAAAGACATAAAAATACCAATTAACAGAGGCACATCCACCCCAATGTTTATAGCAGCATTAAATTCAAAAGCCTAACTATGGAAAGAGCCCTAATGTCCCCTGAGTAATGAATGGACAGGGAAGATGTGGTATACATACAATGGAATATTATCTGCCATCAAAAATAATGAATCTTGCCGTTTGCAATGATATAAATGGAACTCGAGGGTATTATGCTAAGCAAAATAAGTCAGTCATATGTGGAATTAAGAAACAAAACAGATGAACACAGGGGAAGGGAAAAAAGAGAGGGAGGCAAACATAGTAGTTAAACTATAGAGAACAAACTAGGGTTGTTGGAGGGGAGGTGGGCTGAGGATGAGCTAAAAGGGTGATGAATATTAAGAAGGGACTTGTGATCAACACTGGGTGTTATATGTAAGGGATGAATCACTTCCTGAAACCAATATTACACTCTATGTTAAATAACTAGAATTTAAATAAAAACTTAAAAAAAACTAATGTCTTCCAGCAGATGAAACTCAATAAGTCATCTTTTCCTGTATTTCCACAGCAACCCCACTGTTTGTTTTTCCTTCCCTCTTTCACTATTCTGTGAAAGGCACTACTGTAATAATTTAAGCTTTATGATAGCTCTCAAAATGTTTTAAAGATAACTTTTATATTAACAATTAGTAAAAATGAGAGCACAATGTTTAATAATGAATAATGGATAAATTGATTTTAAAATGCTATTAAACTAATGCTTACATTGAAATCTGCGTGAGGAATACAATTAAGCAAACAAAATAGGACAAGGAATAGAGTGCCTACTGTTTGTTTAGATGCCTAAATGAGGAAATAAAACATGCAGTGTCCAAGACATTTAACGAAATCCAGTGTAAATGAGTAAAAATGAGAGTGGAAGCAACATAAAGCTACAGAGGAAGATATTTACCCAATATTAACAAATCTATAATTTGTTTGGTGTGTTTGCAGGTGCCCGGGTATGTGTGTTTGTGAGGCCCTGTGTGCGTACCAGTGCGGAGGGACCCTGAGTGTTTATGTGTTGTGTGTGTGTGTTTGCATGCCGACGTATGTGTTGATGTGTGTGTCCAAGTGTGCATGCTTGAGTGCCACAGACCTTGTGAGTTGGTGGGTGTTGCCTGAGTGTGTGTTTGCACATGGATGGGTGTGTGTAGGGGTGACCATTTGCACATACCTGTGTGGAGACACCATGTGTGGTCCTATTTCATTTGTGTGTGTGTTTGCATGCGTGTGTATGTGTGTATGTGTGTGGCGATGTGTGAGTGCCTGTGTGCCGGTTACAGTGTGTGCTTCCCGGTGTTAGGTGTGTGTGTGTGTCATGTGCACGGCCGTGTGTGTTCCTGGCAATTGTGCATGCCTGTGTACTAGAGATCAAATGTGTTGGGTGTGTGTTTCCTGAGTGTCTTTTCCTGTTTGTGTGGCCAAGTGTGCATGCTTGTATGCGGGGACTATGTATTTGTTGTCTTTGATTCCCAGTGCACGTGAATGTGTGTGTGCATTGGAGCAGAAACCTGTCTGGCTGTCTGGGCAAGGCCATGGGTGTATGGTGTGTATGTGTGTTTTCAGGCACACCTCGGTGTGTGACTTTCTGCGGTGCTAGGTATGTATGGACATGTGCCAGAGACCTTTCAAGTGAGTGTTGAGTGTATGTGTGCTTGCATGCGCGAGGGTGTCTGTGTGTTTCTCTGTGTTTGCAGGCCGTTGGGTGTCTGTGTGTGTCTCTGTGTTTGCAGGCCCTGTGTGTGTGTGTGTGTGTGTGTGTGTGCGCACATCTGTAGCCACCTGTTCATGCCTCTGTGTTGGAGATTGTGTGCGTGTTTGGTGTGTGTGTATTGCATTAGCACGTGTGTGTGTGTTTGCGAGGTCATGTGAGCACACATGTGTCCCGAAAAAACGTATGGGTGTGTGTGATTTGCATGTATGTGTGTTAGCATGAGCTCATGTGTGGGTGTGCGTGTTTGAGGGTGCACGATCAGAGGTGTATGCCTGTGTGCTGAAGATTCTGTGTGTTTCTTGAGTGTCTGTGTGCTGTATGGACCGTGTGTGTGTGTCTGTGTGTGTGTGTGTCTGTGTGTGTGCGTGTCTGTGTGTGTGTGTGTATGTTGTTCTGGGGCCAATTGTGTATTCTTCTGTACTGGAGACCGTTCGTGTATGTTGTGGGTATGGGGTTACATGTGCAAAAGTGTGTGTGTGTATTGGGAAGCTCACTGCACATGCCTGTGAACCAGAGACTTTGTGTCACGTGAGTGTGTGCGTGTGCGTGAGCACGTGCATATGTGTGTGTTGGAGCGGCTCAGTGTGCATTCCTCTGCGACACAAAACGTGTGTTTCTGTTACTTGTGCGTATCCTGAGTGCAGGAGTGTGTAAATGTGTCTGTGTGAGGGCCAATTGTGAATGCATGTGTGCCTAAGACCGTGTGTATTTGCTGTGCGTGTGTGTGTGTGACTTTTTGGGTGGAGGGGGGTGTGTGTGCTAGTGCCGGGCCAAGCATGTATGGCTGAGCTAGATACCGTTTGTGAGTGTTGCGCATGTGCTTGCGAGTGCAGCCGGGTGTGTTTGCACGGGCAAGTGTGCATGCCTGTGAGCAGGACACGTGTGTTTGTGTCTTATGTGATCTCAGTGTGTGTCCATGCACAGGTGTGTGTGGGAGTGGACATGTGCAGCCAACATGCATTCCTGCGGGTTGCAGATTGTGTATTTCTGCACATGTGTGTGTGAGAGAGAGAGTGGTGCCTGTCTGCATGGGTTTGTGTCTGTGCGTGTGTGCGGCCATCTTCTATCTGCTGGGTCAAGCCCGGGTGTGTGGGTGAGTGTCCTGTGTGTGTGTTTCCATGGGCTTGTGTCTGTGGTGCCTGTCTCTGTGTGTTTCCAGGCACATGTGATTATGAGTGTGAGCGGCCAGTGGCACATACCTGTGTGTCGAGACTATATGCGTGTATGTTGTGTGTCCAAGCGTTTGCATGTGCACACGTGTGTATATGTGCGTGTGTAGGCCCCAGTCAGAAAAGGAGAGGGACTGCGGGATTTCCAGCTCTGCGGATTATGGAGAAAGGGGCAAGAGGCCGAGGGTAGCCATGTCCCTCCGGACACACAGGCCTCGTGTGCATTTGTGTTTCTTCAGGAATCTGTCTCCCCTCTCGATGCCCAGATGCACAGGGCCCAAGGCAAGGAGGGAGGGGCTGGAGTTGTCAGGCGGGTGTTAGGCACACCACCCATCCGTGCTGATTGCACAGATGGTTTCAGGTGTGGGCAATAGCTAGGGGTTTCAGTCTCCTTCCTGGGCCGCACACCTCTTGTTGTGTGTGTGTGTGTGTGTGTGTGTGTGTATGTTGTTCTGGGGCCAATTGTGTATTCTTCTGTACTGGAGACCTCTCACCTTCCCGCCCCGACAAGGGCAATGCCAGAAGTCTGTCATTGCACAAATGTCACCTGGGACTGGGAGTGGACATGGACAGCATCCACATGAAGGGCGAACAGATAAAAACTAGGGTCCAAAGACCATGGGTGCGCATATGAAATCCACTCTGGTGGAAACGTGTGGAGACCCAGTCGGGCACTGTACCTGTAGATATGTGCACGCTTCTCCCACCTGAGACGGGGGGAGGGGGGCTGTGTGAGGAGCCCCTTCTTGTCGGTGATGCCTGGAGCCAGGCTTCCATTGGCACCGGACCCACGGCCCCAAGCCTACTTTGCAGGCTCGAAACCACACTTGGACATCTCTCACTACATTTGTCGGCCAGCTCTGGGGTTGTGATGGCCCGGCTTGATGTTCCACTCACGGTCTGACCCGGCGGACCCAGAGAGGGGAAGGCTAGGGAGGATGCATTCTCCTCTGCAGTCCAGACGAGTCGGGAACCCCTGCCCTGGGCATTCTTGCAGTTGGCAGAATGCAACGGAAGACAGTCCGTTGCTGGTGGTGGAGGCGTTTGTGCTGCCTGTCGCCTGGGAGCCGTCCTCAACTCCTTGCCGCCGGGCCTTCCAAAGAGTGGGCACTGAGGTCACCAAACGGGCAGACAGCATCCACCTGGGGATGGATGGTGGACAACATCCCTCTGCCGTCCTCTCCACAGGGATGTTGCAGACTTCCTCTTCATAGAGGGGCATCTGGGTCCCCTTTGCTGTATGCTCTTGGCTCCAGGAAAAGGCATGCGTCCCTCTGTCCCCCATGGCAAACACACTGTGTGTCTGTGAGACTGTGTGAGGGTGTGTTTGTGTGGGCACTCAACCTGGCACCTTTTCGAGGATCACCGGACTGGCTGCCGGTCCCAGAGGGGGAGATGACTTTGATTTCCTGGGAAAGGAGCTGCTCCGAGACTCATCTGCATCTTTCTTCCTGAAGCCTTTAGGTTCCAGAGGCCGTGTGGCCAGAGGGGTCAGAGAAAGAGCACCGGAAGCCAAAGTCAGAGAGGAGGACGGAGAGGAGAGCGTGAGGAAAGGACAGGCGGACCGGTGGACAGAGAGCTCTTCCTCGCTCGTCTCCTGACCAGCAAAGGACATGCACTGGGACAAACTGTAGCCGCACATTTCCCCCGAGCAGGCAGACGGTTTCGGGGCCTCTGTCTCCTGGAATCGCACGATGACTACTCCAGGGCCTGGGCTGACCATTTCCACGCACACTGGACCAGGCTTCCCGGTGGTGCACACAGTGTCCCGAGTCTCAGAGGAGTCTATTCGGGAAGGGCGAGGGACAGCTTCGCATTGTTGGTAGAAAATCCAGGCAGAGGGCGCGCCCGACGAGGCCGCGGCAGGGGCGTGGGCGGGGTGGTGGGGTGCGGATGGTGTTGGGGGGCGGCGTGGGGGTGCGAGGGTTGGGGTCGGTGCAGCTGGGACCCCGAGGCCACCCCCGAGGAGGCGCACCGGCGGGCTCCCTTGCTGGATGGCTGTCTCCCGTGGGGGCGAGAGGCGGGGCCGGCGGCGGCCACGCCCACCACCGTGAGACTACTTGGACCCGGGGGCCGGCCCGCGTCCTGGGCGTGGCTCAGGGACTCCATCCCGCCAGGGCCGCACGGGTGCCCCGGCCAGGTCGGCCCCTTGGACACCCGGCCCCAGGCCCTTGTGCGCATGCGTCCCAGAGTCCGGCAGCCTCGGGGAAGAGACCGTTATCGGTCGCCGCCCCTGGGCGCCGGACGGAGCCCCACCTGCCGAGCCGCTTGCGGAGGCCTGCGCTCACACCTCCAGCCTTTCCCTCGCAGCTGCCCCAGCGAGGCAGGGTCCGGGGGTAGCGAGGTGGGGTCCGGGGGAGGCGGGGCGATCCCCAGAATCCTGAACCCGCCTCAGTCGGGGAAGGGGCCGGTCACGAGGTGTCTGTGCCCGGGGATAGAGGCCCCCGGGGCGAGCCGGGGGCGCAGAAGGCCCTAGGTGTGGGGATGGCCGACGAGGCTGTGCGGGAAGGGGAGGAGCGATGGGAGAGAGAGGATGCCATCCTGGTGGTGGAGCTGGTCCTAGTGGGGGCTGACCTGAGGTTGGTGCTGCAACTGGCCGTGTTGGAGGGGGAGGACGGAGAGGACGAGGAGGACACGGAGGAGGACACGGAGGAGGTAGACGAGGCTGACACGGAGGAGGAAGACGAGGCTAGGGAGGTTGAGGAGTCGGAGGAGGAGGGGGAGGGGGAGGAGGAGGAGGAGGAGGCTGACAAGGCTGTGGAGGAAGAGGGCGACGAGGCTGTAGTGGCTGAGCAGGAGCAGGGGGAGGAGGAGGAGGATGTGGACAGGGAGGAGGAGGGGGAGCCTGAGCATGCTGAGAAGGAGGAGGCTGAGGAGGCTGAGGAGGCTGAGCAGGAGCCAAGGGCGGAGGAGAAGCCCGAGGAAGAGGAGGAGGTGGAGGGGCCTGAAGAGGCTGAGCAAGAGGAGGGGGAGGAACAGGCTGAGGAGCAGGCTGTTGTGGAAGAGGCTGAGGTGGAGGAGGCTAAGGAGGAGCATGTTGGAGAGGAGGTGGCTGAGGCAGAGGAGGCTGGGGAGTGCGAGGAGCCTGAGGAGGGAGAGGAGGCTCAAGAGGCTGAGGAGGAGGCTGAGCACGAGGACCAGAGGGAGGAGGGCCAGAAGGAGGAAGAAGGGGCGCAGGAGCTGCAGGAGAAGCAGAAAGGGGAAGAACAGCCACAGGGGCGGCGGGGTCCGATCCCGTCCCCGCTCGAGGCTCTAGAGGCCTTGCAGTCAGAGCTGGAGCCCGAGAATAAACAAGCCAGCAGGTCCTCCTCTCGGCTCAGACTGAGCTATTGTCGGAGGCGGCAGCGTCACCTGGAACACCGAAGCGCCCTTATCCGGGGCATCCCTGGCTTCTGGGCCAAGGCTGTATCCTTGACGCTGTCATGGAGGAACCCGGATGTGGCCGGGCTAGAGCAAGAGGAACTGAAGGGAGGGGGCCGTTGAGTATCCAAATACATCGGTTGGAGAACCCCCCTCAACCCCAGCCACACCCCCGGCCGCGCCGCGGTGTGGGGGCCACGCTCATGCCCTGGTGATCCCGACAGCCTCAACATCCTCGTTCTGGTGGGGGTGGGGCCTGTGGGCCTCAGAGTGCTCTTGATGTCGCAAGAGGCACTGGAAGACCAGTGGGGGAGTAGGAGCAGAAGTCCAGCTGAGAATTAGGAATTAGGAGTCGCTGCAGGGCTTCTTCTCACAAAACAGCTGCAGGCAAAGCTCGGGTTCCCCTCGGGGTAACGCAGCAGGCCAGTGGCTGTGAGTGCCCACCTGCTCAGCCTGAGGCAGGAACGTGTGCTTGTCCGGAGATGAGCTAGTTGTGTCTGGCTGTCAGCACAGGAGGATGAGCTGGGGAGGGGGGTGTGGGGCGGGAGGGGTGGTCTCTCAGGATGCACAGCTTCCTGTGTGAGTGCCGAGATCTGCAGCATCCCCTGTGGGGACCCAGCGGGCCTTGACGCAGCCCGTGGGGAGGGAATGCAACCCGGGGAAGCAGACGGGAGGCCGTGCCCGGCCGCTGTCCAGACTTGCTCTGTTGTTGTAGCTCTTTCATCTCCAGCCCTCGGAGGGTCCTTGACTCACAGCAGTTTGTGAACCACCCCCAGATGTCAGCCGTGATCAGTAAGGAAGATGAAGGCCTCCTTGGCTACATGACGGATTTGAAGGTGTGGCGTGGCAGACTGAGACCGGGGCGGGGGACGGGAGTGGGGAGCGTGCTGAAGTGATCCATCTCTGAAGTCAGGACGGGGAGGTTCTGCTGGACAGAGATTTCACCCCCGTCTCCCCCACTCTGCCACCCGGCAGGTGGAGGATCTCAGGTTTCCCCGTGATTGCCGCCAGATCCTGCTCTTCTTTCGCAAGAACCCCTACTTCCGGAATGAAGTCATTGTGAAGGAGTATGTCCTCAGCGCTGCTGGTAAGAGGCCGCCGCCTGGATGGGCGGCCACAGGGACAGGAGGGGGGTCGAACCCGATTCTTTACCCGGTGCCTTCTCACATCCTTGTCTTCCGGCAGGGTACGGGCCTTTTCATTCCACTCCCATCCAGTGGCACCAGGATTATGAACAGGAGGCCTACAGTCGCAGGGACCACAACACCAGTCTTAACTTCTTCAACTGGTTCTCTGACCCCAGCTTTGCCAGCTCTAGCAGGATAGCCGAGGTGGGGCCCTGTGACAAAGAGCGGGAAGGACCCTGCTGGGCTCCCCGGCTGCTTGGGATGGGCCTCTGAGCCCTGCCCCGTTTCCCCTGCCAGATCATCATCGACGACCTGTGGCCCAACCCCCTGCAGTACTACATGAGGAAGAAGGCCCCAGGAGAGGGAACCGAGAGGAGGACAGGTGAGGGACCCAGGGTGTGGATGCCGAAATGTGCACCATGGGGCTCCGTGGAACCATGGCTCCACCAATGGAGAACCTGAGGCTCAGAGGAACTCTCCAACGCAGGGGCCCCGGGTCAAAAGGGCATCACCGTCAGAGAGGGAGATTGGACAAGTGCAGTGCCAAACGGCTTCTGCCTGGGGAATCTTGAGGCAGGCGGGGCCAGGCAGCATCCATGAGCAGAGCTGGAGAGGCAAAGGCGGCTCGGCAGCTGCACTTGGGGGAATTGTCATTCCGGGGCCATGAGCCCCAACCTCAGGTCTCCTAGCACCGCCTTACACTTAGGCCCACCAAAGTTGCCTCCCGTCATGCTTGGCAGAGACGTGTGGGTATCCTGGCGCAAAGGCTCACCCCGCCGCCCCGTCACCTTTCTGTGTTGGTCTGGACACCACCGTTGAACCCTTCATTTCCATAGGCAGCTCCTTTCCTCCCGCCCCCAGGCACACCGAAAGCACTGGCCAGGGTGCACAGATTAGTTGAATACATGGGTGGAGGAAAGGTAAGGCGATCACAGTCAGCAGCAGGGAGTGGCATGGGAGAGGGACCGCCGTTCCCAGGGAGGGCCTTCAAACCCTGAAGCAACCTTACCTATGGCCCAGAGAAGGTACACACGGGTCTCCTCCTGAGTGCGTGTGTATCTGTCTGCGTCTCGGTGTGTCTGACCCTCCCAGGGAGCATCAAGAATTTGAGATGAATATGAGGGAGCATCGCACTTGACCGAAGCCAGTCCAGAAGCTTCAGATGCTCAGGCCAGTTCCTCTGCGCAGGAAGTAACCGAAGACTGGTGCGGGGGCGAAACATGGGGCAGATTGAGGCCCCAGGAGCCCTGGAAAAACATTGAAAGGTTGATAAACAAGGTCAAGTGTGCTTTGTGTGTGTGAACGCGCGTGTGCGCTGGCGCTCGGGTGTGCGCGCTCCCCTTTGGGGATGGGGGTCGGGGGAGGGCCTGAGCACATCGGCCTCATGTGGGTGTTTGACTTCTCTGCCTGGGCATTGCCGGCCCGTGGAATGGCTCGGCCTGTATGCTTGCCCAGAGGGCTAGGTCACACATGCGTGGGGACTGCATCCCAGGGGGCAGAGGTCCTTCCCCTGGAGGTGCGGGGGTGCTGGGCAGGGAGCGGAAATGAGACCAAGGCCCGCTCCCTGGGGCTCATCTCTTCCCTGGAGAAATGAGGACGTTCAAGGAAAGGGAGCGACGAGCCAGGGCCAATGTGTGTAGGACCCAGGTTCAGTGGATGGAGATGACAGTCGTCCAGGGATGCTCCCTGGTGGGTGACCTCAGACACATTCACTGCAAACGCCACGGGGGAGGCGGGGGGAGAACCCAAGGTTCATTACTCAGTTGAGCGGGCGCTGGAGCTCTTCCTGGGCCTAGGAATGCGCACAGGCTCTTGCTGACACGGTCAGCCTCTCAGAAGCAGCAACGATGATAGTGAGTGTGGGTCAGGCCTGATGGCGGGACGCTGGGAGAGGGGACAGAGTGAGGTGGGAAGGTAGGAAGGATGGCACTCTCAGTCGGGCACAGGAGCCAGGGCGAGCGTCTAATCTGTGGGGAAAGACACGCATACACACACACACACGCACAGATGCACACTCAGGGGCACAATCACTCACCCCCCATACGGACACACTCTTTCAGGCACTCCCACACACTGACACCCACACTCACTCTCACTCACCGCCCCACCCACACTCCTTCACTGACCCACATCCCCTGACATACGCCCACTCGGTCCCTCACTCAGGCACCCACTCACTCAGGCCCCTCCCCCAGAGGCTCCTTCAGTCACATGTCCTGACACTCACACACTGACGCACCCAAGCTCCCCCAGAATCCCTAGGCCCCTGTTTCCCTAGGGCCCTCGTTTGGGGTCCGCCAGAGTGCAGAGAGTCAGAGGGGAGGGGCGGGGGTAGCACGATTGGTAAGTGCAAGGGACGGGCCACTCACCCGTGTGCTTTCTGTCCCATGATGACTCTGGGGCTGATATCCCTTAGCCTTCTGTGCGTCGGTCCATGGAAAGACCTGGAGCATACAGAGCAGCTGTCTAACGCCACACCCAGGAGGCGGTGAGGTGAGCCACTGGGGTGGTCTTCCCCCAAGCGGACGTCTGCTTTCCTGAGATGCCTCTGCCTGGGGAAGCTGGCAGACGACCGAGTCCGCTGCCAGTAGAGTGGGGAGATGTGAGCGTTTGCCCCACGAGGCTCTTCTCCATCCCCAGCTAAAGTGGCTGCAAGGCAGCAGCCCTGAGGGTGACGGACGATACTAATATTCCTGCCCCCCACCGCGCCGCACCCTGTGAAGCTCCCCGCTCCACAACTTCCGGGAAGTACGGCGGCTCTTTCCCAGAGGAGGGTTTGGCAGTCAAACAGCACGGATGCTGCTTGTCCCTTTCAGTATGCAGGACAGATCGCCTATCCAGCGTCAGGTTGTGGATTTGATGATCTGTAGGACCTAGCCTTGCCCCTTCCAGGGTGGGAAGAGGCGCCTGAGGCTCTAGGAGGGAAGGCTTGGCTCTCTCAGACTACGGGGAGACTGGCCTTCTCAGCTTCTTGGTCTGTAAATGCCGGGGTACCCGCCAGCTGGCCATTGGCTCCGCTTGTGCAGGTCAGATGAAAGTGTGACCTCAAAATCCGCAGCGGGACCAGGATAGCTCCCATGTTGGCGCACGGTCTGAGGGTTGTCCTAGGCTGGGCCGTTTTGGTGGACCGCAGGGTGTTCCTCTACACTTGTGCGGTTTGCTCGGGTGTTGCTGAGGACGTAAAGATTGGGGGGAGAGTTGGGCATAGGGGCCCCCACCTCTCAGCATCTCTGGCCAGCGCTCGGGCAACGGCGTGACGTTGAGGCCCGGCCCGGAGAGAAGGGTGAGGCGGGGGTGGGGGGGCGGATGCTTTGGGAGATCAGGGAGCCCCAGATGTCAGGAGTCAATTGGATGCTGAGGGCGTCAGGGCCAGGGTCCCCAACAGGAAAGCGGGGAGCCGGGACAGCTCAGACAAAGCTGTGCTGGCGTCCCGTTTGACCGCTTGGATAAGACCATGAGAGCATCCTGTCTAGCAGGCTCTGCAGGGGTGACCTTTCCAGCACGACCCAAAACCAAGCCACTAACCATGACACATCCGTCGCCGTCACGAGCTGAGGCACTTAGTCTCGAGATGTCGGCCCACAAGACCCATCATCACGGTAGACGGGGGCGTGATCCAAGCCCTGATTGGCAACACTTTGGCAACAAATCCACAGGCGGTCCACACTCAAGGTCCTGGAAAGAGCTTATAAGAAACCCTAAGTCTGAACGGGAACCCAGCAGCCTTCTCAGGGACTTTTGTACTCTGGCTCAATAAACTTTCCCTGCTGCCCAGTGCTCTTCGTCTGGTCTACCTCTTCCTTCCTCGAAGCAGCGCGGCCAAGACCCCAGGCACTAAGGGAACAAAACTCCTGTAACCCAGAGTGCAGTCTGATCGGAGAGGACCGCCTCAGGAATTCATGAGCGTTCTGGCTCCATGGTTCTGAAGCACGTGCTTCAGTCCCTGGCCTCTCTGGGTCTTCGAGTTCTTCTCTGCGTAAAGGGTGGATCGCGGGCGTCCCACTTTGCCCGTGTTTCTGTGTCTTCCTGAGCGTGCCTTGCCTTGGTGTGTCTTGGCCTGGCTCTGCCTGTGCCGTCATGTCTCGGTTCTCGCATCCGCGCCTGAGCCCCGGACGGGCACACCTGCGCCCCCATAAGTGCCTTGGGCTTTGCGAGTCTCGCTGCTTTGCTCCAGCTGCCGGGCTGTTGACCTGACTTGGGTCTGTTGTGAGAGTTCCTGTCTCTGAGTCTGTCTGCCTGTGGATTGGACCCCGTTCCTTCCATTTCGGGATCGGAATCCTGGCCTCCTCAAAACAGGCAGGAGGGGTGGGGTGGGGGTGGTGCTTTACTAATCACTGGTGAGCCCTGTGTAGTCCTTTGCTGCCTGTAGCCTATTGGGCGCTGTGACACCTCCTTCAGTACAGATGAGCAGCCACGCACCGAACCACCAGTCAGCGAGCGGCAGGGATCAGAGTGGCCTCGCTTAGGGCGTAAGGTCACTCTTCTTACTCCGTCCACCCTCTTCCAACTGCTCTCTGGCCTCGGGCCTAAAAGGTCAGTCTCTTGCACGGAGCATAGACTTGGGCAGCTTTTCAAAGGCAGAACGTTCTGCTGTTGTGCACATTGAGCGGGTTGCTGCCTACCCTCTTTACTGACCAGGGCAGATTGGCGTCCGCTGATGCACTACTTGGTTTCTGCGTACCCCGCGACATTTCCCATCCTCAATGCCTCCGTTACTTCCTCCTCTGGTGTCTCATTCATGTTTTAGGTACATGTGAACACTGACATCTTTGACACCGCAGGATGGAGCTCTGCTCGGCCTAGGAGAAGTTTGAGTTGCAGTGTGTGTGAGGGAGGTACGCAGGGTCGCGTCAGGGACGTGCGGGTGTCCGTCACGTCCACGGGGTCCTTCCTGCCCCCTTCGTTCTGAAATCTCTCTGCAAACGCTTGGCTTATCCATACGCTAGGGACACAGCCAAGTACGGTTTCCTGCAGGCCTCGGGCACCTTGGGTCTGCAGAACTCCTGCACCTGGCCGACCTGAGTCTTCATACCCTCGGGCCGACACGTCCCCCTTGTGCCCTCCCCACAGCCCTCCCCCACCCTGTTCACCACGTAACCTCAACTTTCCCCTCTGGTTGCTTGCACACCTCGGACTTAACTTTCAGCTTCCGCATTCATGGGTGGTTCCATCCAGTAGGCCCCCTTCTGGGGCTGGCTTCTTTCACTTTAGCACAGTGCTTTACCGCATCTACGTTGAACGCACCTTTTCGGTGCTCTCCCCTCTCACATTGCAGCAAACACCTTAGCCGGGGGGGACCCAGGTCGGCCAATAATACGGACTTGGTTGGCGTAAGGCGCGAGGGGCCTGCTCCCGGCTGTCTGTCATGACTCCACGGAAGGGCATCAAACAGCATACAAGATACAGCTCTGTGCGTGCTCAGCTGAGGAATGCAGACGGATGCCTGCTTGGACGGATTTGTCTTTGGGGCCAGATAGGCAGCCCAGAGTACTTCCATACTCAAATCCTGCTCTGGTGTTTCTTATGCATGTACTCTACGGGGTGCCTTATTTCAGGCCAGCAGCTTGACTTAATGGACACATGGACGCGCTTCATTTCGGCAGGCCCGACTCTCCTTAGCATAGAGCCCCGCCTCCCACCTCCATCCCAGCCCCACCCCTCCGGACCCACGGGCTCATCCTCCCACTCCTTCTCCTTTTGTCTTGTGAACATTTTCTGGGTCATTGGTGCCGAACATCGCCTGCACGTTACAGTAGTTTATCTCTGAACCTGTCGAACGTATCACGTACCGTGTTCTGGCCTCCGTGCATCCGTAGGGGAAGCTGGCTCTTCCTCTCCCTGAGGCTCCCTGGTGTGTGATCGGTCAGTCCCAACTCTGTAGGCTGCCAAGAGACATGTCTCTGCCTCGCTGGTCCACTGGCCTGGGCATCTCTTGGGAGCGTGCCTTCCGCTAGGAGCGCACCGGGCTCCTTGGATGTGCAGAGTGAGTATTCTGGGCCAAAGTGCAAAGCCCTGTCACCTTAGGTCTTCGTGCAACTGCTGCGTGACTAACTCCCTCCCACCTGACTCTGGCGTTCCCGACTCGTGCCTGCCGGTGGTGGGCATGAGGGTTTCCCGCAGACCTCTGAGAAGCCTTCACTTCATTGCTTTGGGGCTTTGCCTCTCCATCTCACCCCGCATGACCTCGTGGGATCTGTCTGCAGGTCCACAGGTGCCTTCAGATCTCCTCTTGACGTCCAGGGAGGAATGTTTCCTTTCAGGCTGTAGGCTTTGCAATGTACAGAATTCAGCCTCCCTCCCTGCCTCCGGCCGTCCTCGCTTCCTCCCTCTCTCCCCCCCCCCCTCCCTGTCCCCATGCCTCCCTCCTCCTCTGCCCTCCTCTCTCCCTCGCACCCCCTCCTCTCACTCCCTGTTCCTCTCCCTGGGCCCACCCTCCCTCCTCCTCTCCTTCTCCGCGCTGCTCTGCGTTGTTATCCGTGCAGGGTCCCCCGTTTGCGTCGACAAGTAGAGTTTGAAACGGTGACGCGCTACCGCCCAGAACCGGGCACTTCACCCCAAGGGGGCTCCTCCGGCCTCTTTCCGGTCAAATACCCCCTCCTGCCACGGGCGGGCCGACCCATTTCTCTTATGGACGGGAGGCCCTCCCACGGTGCAACACCAACACCCTTAGCCTTGCCATCACCCACTGGGCCTTCCTCCAACCTCATGCATCGTGCATCGTACACATTCCAGAATGCCTCCCTGCAGCGGACCGGCATGAGGTGTGGGACTGTCACCAAGGACATGCTGAGTACCGGAGAAAGGGCAGGTTGTGCTGCAAGTACTCACTTTGCCATCTGCTCCCTGGGTGGCACTCCACTGAGTGAGAGACAGACCAAGGAAGAACTTGCAGCAGAGCTGGGGCAGCCAAGACAGCCAAAGCTCCTCAGCAAGGCGATTTAAAGCAGGCTCTGTGGACCATTATGCTGGAACTCGGACATCCCTGGCAGTTAGGGTGAGGCGGGAAGGCAGACACAGGGAAAGGGAGCGCGGAAGTCAGACAAGGAGGGAGAAAGCAAAGATGAAGGGCCCAGCAGAGGAAAGTATGATAGGAGCGAGAACTACCAGTGGCTTTAACGAAAGAACACACCCAGAGTTACTCTTTAGGCTTCGTGGGCGGCCCATTAGCATGCCACCGAGTCCCAATCGCGGACCTCACCGGGGCTGTGCCGGTGGTTGTGTAAGCACAGAGGTGACCTCGGACCTTGGCTCCTTGTTAATTTCAGGCCAAATATCTGTGTGTGGTTCCTCTCTTTGTAGGAGAGGCAGGCCGTTGGGGCGGGGAGGTCCCTGCGTTCGTGATCCTCCTGGGCAGCCTCCTGACACCCTCGCGCACCGGTCGGGGAAAAGGGGGAGTGCCATGTGGACAGCCATGTGGCGGTGGTAGGAGCACCGGCTGATGACTTCAGGGCTTCGCCCCGGCGTGACTAAGAAGGGGCCGGGTGAGGTTTCCGGGCGGCGGGCAGTCACCCTATTGAGCCGCTGGGTTTGAATTCCCCGGTGCCAGTAGCGTGTTCCCAGGGGAACTGATGAGAAGGTGAACACGAGGTTTGTGATAGCAGGGACCTCCCAGGAATGGCCTGGGAGGTGTCAGTGAAGAAAATGGGCAGGGACCCGTCACGGACGCCAAAGCTGAGCAGATGCACTTGCGCACTGGCTCCCACGGGGGCGAGGGGCGGGGCCAGGTGCTGCCACGCCCACCGCAGTGCATCTGGTGGGTTCCCGGGGCCGGTGAGCGTCCTGGGCGTGAGGCCGGGGTTCCTTCCCGCGAAGGCCACATGCGCCCCCCCGCCCCGCCACCCAGACGCCACCAATCCCCAAGGCTTTGTGCGCATGCGTTCCCCAGGCCCGAGGCCTCTGCTAGGTACGGGCCTCCAGCCGTGGGCGCCAGAGCTCCACCTGCCGGCCGCTTGTGGGAGCCGCGTGCTCGCCCCTCCAGCTCCTTCCCTCGGTGGCTGCGGTGGTTCGTTCCAGGGCCCCATGGAGAGCGAGGCGGGGTCCGGGGATGCCGGGGCTGCCCCGGCATCCTTGGACCAGCTTAGTCCGCTGCCGCTGAGGGGGTCGTGGGGAGGAGGGGGCCCGTGGGGAGGCAGATGCCTGGAGCGAGGCTGGGGTGCCAGAGGCCCTGGGGCGGGGGGCATGGCGGCAGAGGCTGTGCGGGAGGCTGAGAACCGGCACCGCAGAGGCGAGGCCGGCCCGGGGGAGAATTTGGTGGCCCTGGGGGAGGATATCATGGCGGCGGTGGGGGTCGTGGCGGTGGAAGACGAGGAGGTGGCACAAGCAGAGCAGGACGAGAAGCTGCAGGAGCTGCGGCAGAAGGGCCAGTGCTGGGTCCCGATCAAGCCGGGGACCCCACTGGCCGCGCTGGAGGTTGTTCAGTTAGCGCTGAGCTCTGTGGATGCCCAAGCTACCGGGGCCTACTTGCGGCCCAAGCGCAGGATGAATCAGAAGCGGAGTTCTCACCTGGCTCGCCGGAGGGACATCATATCCAGTGCATCCCAGGCCGTATCCTGCCTCCGGCTGGTGGGGCTCGGCTGCTGTGGAGGATCACCGAGAGGAGGGCAGCAGCATAGCCACGGCCACGGCCATGAGCGCTGGGGGAAGGGCTCTTCGCCCCCTTCCCTGGTGGGAGTGGGCCCACGATCCCTACAATGCACAGCAGAGGAAGCCGGGGCGTGGCAGGGTTGAGAACGCTGGGGCTGCGCCCTGTCCAGACCCTGTCTGTGCAGAAGCTGCGGGCGGAAGCTTTGGACTCCCAACAGCCTTGCAGGGTTCAGGGAACACGGGTCAACACGCTTCGACAAGTAGTGTGAAGCCCGCTTGGCTCAGAGTAGATATTGGAAGGAAACGTTTGCATGGGGCAGACGGAGAGGCTGCCCTCCCCCCTTCCCTGTCCTTCAGAGCCTGCATGGTTTTCCAAATTTCCAAAGTTCAGGGCTGACCCACAATGTCGTCCGCTCTCGGGTTGCCAAGCCAGTCAGCCGGCCGCCTCGCTTCGGCCGCCCGCGGGAACCCAGACACGGCGCTGCCGGGATGCTGCAAACTCTGTCTCCACAGGCCCCACACAGCCAGGCCGGGACCCCAGGCCCAGGCGCCTACCCGCACCTTTCCTCCCTGCCTGTCGCTCCCTCTCTGTGTCCTCGCCCGCCCTCTCCCCCTGTCCTCTCTGCCCTCCCTCTTTGTCCCTTCCTCCCGGTGTGCGGTCTCTCTGTCCCTCTCTCTCTTTTGCTTTCCCCCTGCCCCCACCTACCGCTTTCCCTCCCTCCCTCGCTGACTCTGCCAGGACCACGCTTTGGGCCGTGGGTGCGCAGCCATGCTCCAGGTGACACGAGCGGCCCCCTCCTGGGCACAGGAGGCCCCTCAAAGTCACGGGGCTTCAGGCAAACACACAAGCAATCCCGGCCGTGACAGTGGGACGGGGCACACCCAGCCGTCCAAAGCAGTGACTGCCTGCAGGCCACACGCACAGGCCAGGGGGACGTGGGAACAGAGAGCAGTCAGGCCCTCGGCCTTGCCCTGTCGCGGGCAGGCAGCCTCAGAGGTGCTGGAAGCCAAGGGACTACCCAGGGTGAAGCAGGTGGGAAGAAAGTGCAGGTGCTGACGAGGTTGGGAGGGCGGCAGTGCTTGGCGTTTCTGCACTTTTGCAACTTCCGTCACTCCTCTCAGCCGGGAAGGTCCGGGTGGCTCCTGCCTCTCTTTCCGTAGCACGTGCCGGCGAGGCTCCTTGACCCAAGGCAGATCCTGAAACACCCCAAGATATCGGCCGTGACGGGTGACCAGGACAGAGACGTGCTCAGCTACATGACCAATTTGGAGGTCAGTCCTGGGAGACGGAGGCTGGGGGAGGACCGGTGGGCGTGGGGTTTGAGCAGGAGGGGGCCGGGCAACGTGGTTCAGTGCCGCAGCCAGGCAAACAGCTCGGGGCACCTAGAAGACACGTTCCCCCTTCCCGTCCTCTTTCTTCGGCGGGGCAGGTGGAGGTACTGGGCCATCCCAAATACCGCTTCAGTTTGATGTTTTCCATTGGAAGCAACCCCTACTTCCAGAACAAAGTGATCATTAGGGTGTATCGCCTTAGCATTGCCGGTGGGAGTGAGCTTGAGCTTCGAGGATGTTCGGGGCGGGCGGGGGGGGTGCACTTGGGAACGGGAGGGGTGGTGCGTGAGGTCTCCAGCATGGGGTGGACCAGGCCCAGGAGGGAGACCGGCTGGGAGGTTGAGAGGAAGAGAAGGCGAGAGGGCGTGGGTCCTAGGCCGTGGAGAGCCTCTCCTAAATTTTCCCTTCCTGCAGGATATAGGGCGTGTCGTTCCACACCTGTCCAGTGTTTTGGGACTATGAACATGGATCTGGCTGCCACAGGCACGACACCACCAGCCTTAACTTCTTCAACTGGTTGTGTGACCCCAGCGTCCCAGGTTCTAACAGGATCGCCGAGGCGGGGCCCCTGGCGGCCTTCGTCGGCCGGGCTGATGCCCGAGCCCCGGCTGCTTGGAACGGGGTCCAGGGCCTGTGCTCAGCTGGCCTGTTTCGCCTACCAGGTCGTCATCGAAGACCTGTGGCCCAATCCTCTGCTGTACTACCCGAGTTAGGAAGGCATCCGAAGGGAATGAACTGCGAGGAGTGCCTGTCGGTGAGAAGCCAGGGCTGCTGGGTCCTGACTTGTGTGTGTGGAAGTTGCCGTGGGACAGGCAGATTAGTGGTGGGGAAACTGAGGCTCAGAGGAGACTGGGCCCCAGCTCACCCAGGGAGCGGGTAGCAGGGTGAGAAGTGAACCTAGGGGAACTCAGCACACATCCAGGTGGGTGCGTCCATGCGGGCAAGTTCAGGCCCCCCATGCTGGCAGCCGGAACGTCCCAGGTCACACGGGAGAAGCAAGGTTTCTCCACCCCGTTATTCTGAACTGACACCTGTGCGCATCAGCCCCTTTCTCAGGACCCCGGCCTCTCGTTCAGTTGGGGATGTTCTGCCAGTCTTTTCGATTGGAGCTCCTTTTCCCAGCCCGCTCCTTGCCAAAATTCCCCCACTTCCCTCCATGTTCCGGACCCCCCCGTGGCTTCCCACGGCCTCATGGCCATTCTTGGGAATGGCACTGGGCCATGGGCTGGAGGCTCCTGAGTCTCTAGGTGAGGAGGAACAGGATCTCACGAGGA
Organism: Eumetopias jubatus; assembly: GCF_037043125.1. Lineage (NCBI taxonomy): Eukaryota > Metazoa > Chordata > Mammalia > Carnivora > Otariidae > Eumetopias > Eumetopias jubatus. The sequence goes on from NW_028274978.1 coordinate 190,366, forward strand.
CAGAGGACACCCTCATCCCGCCTTGGCTATCCTTGGCATTATGCAATTTCACGAATCCCTAACGTGTGTGTGTGTGTGTGTGTGTGTGTGTGTGTGTGCGCACGCGCGCGTGCGCCCAGGTCACGGTAGCTGTGTGGACGTGGACCACACAGAGATCAGAGTCTGACCAACCAGAAGATGTCAAGGAGATATTCACCACTGTGAACGATGGGAGGATGAGTTAGGTGGTGCTTTGCCTGCACAGGACAGAAATGGGGGAAAGGATCACGTGTGGCAGCTCTGGAGAGTATCCAGCACGTATCTGAACAGATGGCGAGAGACATAAGTTAAGAAGGGCTGTGCATCTGTGTGTGGGTTTGTCCTTGGAGCCAGGACAGGGCGAGGAGGCTATCTGCCTCATGAGACCCTCCAACCCCCGCCGTGTGGAATTGCCTATGTGGCGGTGATGTTCAGCATGGGCACAGGGCAGGCCAGGGCATGGCATGAGGACATCCGAGGCAGGCTCAAGAGGAGGGCGGAAAAGGCAGACCTCTGTTCATTAGTGTCTGATACTTCAGGGCAGGGCACACAGGTGGGGAATTGTCCTGGAGAGCAGGACCCTCGTGGCTTGGTGGCTCCTCGTCCCGCCCATTGACACCACTTAGGGAGCTTGGCCCAGTACCCTTGTTCCTGGAAGCATGCCCCGCACGGCTGTGATGCGTTCCCATGCATGCATCTGTCAGGAGCACTGCAAAACCCCTGTGTCCTGGGAGGACGAAGGAGGAGGCTGTCTCTCGTGGTCCCTGTGGACCCACGCTGTCCCGCGACGCAAAACCCGCCCACAGGGGACAGTTAGAAGGACGCATGAGGGAAGTCAGGTGTGAGTGGTGGAAGATAATGCGGCTTTGTGAGTGGGCTGTGTGAGGGAGGTCTGCGTTTGGCTGTCTGTGTGTGCGTGTGCGTGCATGTGTGTACTTGCACGTGCAGCCACCTGAGCATGCCTCTATGCCGGGGATCGTGTATGTTTGTGTGGTGTGTGTGAGTTTTAATGTGCACATGTGTGCATGGGAAGAGTGCATGCCTGTGGACCGGAGACCATGTGTCTTAGTGTGTGTATCGGGAGGGTGTTTTTGCAGGTGTACGGTTGTGTGTTTGCGAGGCCACGTGTGTGTGCTTTGTGTTGGGACCCTGGGTGTTTATGTGTTGTGTGGTTGCATGCCCATGTATGTGTTGGTGTGTGTGGCCAAGTGTACATGTTTGTGTGCCACAGACCTTGTGAGTTGGCGTGTGTTCCCTGAGTGTGTTTGCACACGAATAGGCGTGTGTGTGCGCGCGTGTACAGCCAAGTGCACATACCTGTGTCTGGGCACTGTGTGTGTTTCTATTTCATGTGTGTTTGCATGTGTGTGTATGTGTGTATGTGTGCGGCCATACGTGCATGCCTGTGTGCCGGTGATACAGTGTGTTTCCCAGGGTTGTGTGAGTGTGTGTTTGTGTGTGTTTCTTGTGCACCTTAATATGTGTTCCTATCAAGGCCTTGCCTGTGCACTGGAGATCATATGCGTTTGGTTTGTGTTTCCTGAGTGGCTCTTTGCCTGCACACAGTGGACTGTGTTTGTGGCCAAGTTGAATGCCTGTGTACGGGGACCATGTGTGTGTTGCGTGGTCCGTGGGTTTCCCAGGCATATGAATGTGTGTGTGCATGCTAGCAGAAATCTGCCTGGCTGTGTGTGCTAGTCCCTGGGTGTATGGTGTGTGCATGTGTTTTCAGGCGCACCTGGGTGTGTGACTTTCTGTGGGGCTTTGTATGTATGGACGTGTGCCAGGGACCTTCCGTGTGAGTGTTGAGTATTTGTGTGCTTTCATGTGTCTGTTGTGTGTCTGTGTGTTTGCAGGCCTTTGACTGATTGTGTGTGTGTGTGTGTGTGCGCACTTCTGTAGCCACCAGTTCATGCCTGTGTTGGAGATTGTGTGTGTGATTGGTGTGTGTGTGTGTGTGTTGCATTAGCATGTGTGTATTTGGGTGGTCATGTGTGCAGACCTGTGTGCCGAAAACATGCGTGGCTGTGTGTGCGTTGCTTATATATGTGTTGGCATGAGCGCGTGTGTGTATGTGTGTGTGTCTGTGGTTGCGGGACCAGCAGTGTATGCCTGTGTACTGAAGACCGTGTGTGTTCCTTGAGTCTCTGTGTGTTGTACGGGCTGTGTGTGTGTGTGTGTGTGTGTGTGTGTGTGTGTTTGTGTGTGTGTGTGTGTTCCCGGGGCCAATTGTGTATTCTTCTGTGCTGGAGGTTTGTGTATGTTGTGTGCATGGAATTACACGTGCAAAAGTGTGTGTGTGTGTGTTGGGTAGCTCAGCACACATGCCTGTGTGCCAGAGACTGTGTGGGGTGCATGTGTGCATGTTTGCATTAACACGTGCATGTGTGTATGTTGGTATGGCTCGTGCATTCCTGTGTGACGCAGACCGTGTGTATCTGTTCCCTGTGGGTATCCTGAGGGCAGGTGTGTGTGTGTGTGTGTCTGGGTGAGGGCCAGTTGTTTATGCATGTGTGCCTAAGACCATGTGTATTTGTTGCACCTGTGTCTATGGGAGTTCTTGGGCAGAGGGGGTTGTGTGTGTGTGTGCCAGGCCAAGCGTTTATGGCTATGCCAGAGACCTTGTGTGAGTGTTGTGTGTGTGTTTGCGAGTGCAGCTGTGTGTGTTTGCATGGGCAAGTGCGCATGGGTTTGTGCAGCACGTGTGTGGTTGTGTGTTATGTGATCTGAGTGTGTGTGCATGCACTGGTGTGAGTATAAGTGGGTGTGTGCAGCCACATGCATGCCTGTGGGCCTCAGATTGTGTGTGTGTGTGCACGCCTGTGTGAGAGAGAGAGAGAGAGTGGTGCCTGTCAGCATGGGTTTGTGTCTGCGTGCATGCGTGTGGCCATCTTCTTTCCCATGTGCTGAGCCCGGGTGTGTGGGTGTGTGTCATGTGTGTGTGTTTGCGTGTGCCTGTGTGTGTTGTGTCTCTGTGTGTTTCCAGGCATGTGTGTGTGTGTGTGTGTTTGTGTGTCCACAGGCGCATGCCTGTGTAGACCGTATGTGTGTGTGTTGCGTGTCTAAGTGTTTGCATGTGCACACGTGTGTATGAGTGCATGTGTAGGCCCCGGGCAGGAAAGGAGAGGTCCTGTGGGATTTCCAGCTCTGCCGATGATGGAGAAAGAGGCAAGAGGCCAAGTGCAGCCACGTCCCTCCAGACACACAGGTCTTGTTTGTATTCCGTGGTTATTCAGGGGTCTGTCTCCCCTCTCGATGAACAGACACACAGAGGTGAAGGCAAGGAGGATGCAGTGAGAGTTGGCAGGCGGGTGTGAGGCACACCACCCATCTGTGCTGCTTGCACGGATGGTCCCAGGTGTGGGAAATAGCTAGGGGTTTCCGTCTCCTTCCCAGGACGCACACCTCTTGTCATTGGCCCTTCTCACCTTCCCTCCCCGGCAAGGACAATGCCAGCGTCTGTCATTGAACAAATGTCACTCGGGAGTGCCAGTGGACTTGGACAGCATCCACATGAAGGGCGAACAGATGGAAAACATGGTCCAAGACCGTGGGGGCGCATATGAAATCCACTCTGGAGGAAACGTGTGGAGACCCGGTCGGGGACTAGGCCTGGATCTATGTGCATGCTTCCCCCAACTGAGACGGGGGGAGGGGGAGTACAAGGAGCCCCTGCTTGTCAGTGATGCCTGGATAGACTGGCTTGCATTGGTGCCAGACCAACGGCCCCAAGCCTACTTTGCTGGCTCAAAACCACTCGTGGGCATTCTCTCACCACATTTGTGGGCCAGCTCTGGGGACGTGATGGCCCGGCTTGATATTCTGCTCACGGTCTCACCCGGCTGGCCCGGAGCGGGGAAGTCGAGAGTGGATGCGTTCTCCTCTGCAGGCCAGATGACCCGGGAACCCCTTCCTGGGGCATTCATGCTGTTGGCAGAATGCAACACAAGATGCTCCATCTCTGGTGGTGAAGGCGTTCGTGCTGCCTGTCACCTGGGTGCCATGTTCAGCTCCTTGCCGCCTGACCTTGGCCTTCCAAAGAGTGAGCACTGAGGTCACCGACCCAGCAGACTGCATCCACCTGCCACCCTCTCCACAGTGTTCGCCCAGACTTCCTCTTCAGGGAGGGGCATCTGGATCCCCTTTGCTGTATGCCTCCAGGAAAAGCATATGTTTTCTGTCATCCGGTTTGGTTTAGTTGATCTTATTTGTTCTAAAAAAAAGTTTTTTCTTTGCAATGTCCCATCTTTACAGCTAACTGTATTCATGATTTCTTCATTTACCGCGACTCCTTTATTTTTTTAATTTTAATTTCAATTGCAGTTAATTTAATATATTGTGCCATATTACTTGTCTGTGTTTATAATCATTTTTCAGTTTCAAACAAGTACTTTGTCTCTATATAGCTGCTCTATGTTTAATTCCTATAATCTTTTTAATCCAAGCCACCATCTCATGATGTTAAGACAGTTTTAATAACTAAGATTGTATTTCTTGTTTGTGGTTTGCCTTTTTCCCCTTTGTTAACTTGTTTAGTTACATATGGAAAAATCCAAAGGAAAACTCCTTCTTTCATGTTTATTTTTATATAATTAAGGGTTTTATGTACATTGTGTATTAATTTTTTTATGTTTTACTAACTACTTCAAGCTTTATAATTGTCTTATTCTCTTTAACAACTGAAATAGAATAAGTTTAGGCGTATATGTTTTTGATAGAACACATGAGCGCTCTGAAGTTTTATGAGGTGTGATTATGTATTTGTCAACTTTTCAATGTGATTTATTTTTTTATATTATCTTATTAACTATTATCACAAGTCATGGTGGAAGGTTTTACATTTTTGAAATTTTAATTGTTAAAATATTTTTTTTTACAATGTTAAAAGACTGTCATTTTAATGGATAGAATTGATGCTTTTCTAAGGAATAACTGCAGAGAAGTTAGGGTCTTAATACAACTGTTTTGTTTTAATTGGAAGTTCTGATCTCTTTTTTTTTTTTTTTTATCACAGTGTGACCAGATTGGTACTGGTCATTATAACCACTGGTTTACAATAGACTCTGCATTACAAGAATCATTAATGATGAAAGTGGTAGTGTTGCCTGTTTATGAAGACTAGATGACTTTGGCTTTTCCACCCAAGGCATGAGTGCCTGGTTTAGGGGATGACCTGTTTTGGCTGATGTGGAAAATATCCAGGAATAGTGTGGGCTGACAATGGTAGCAAGTGCCTTTAGACTGGTAAAGCCTATCTGTCTCCAGCTGCCATTTCCAGACACTGGTCTGCACATAACAGCACTGCCAGGAGTCACAGGTTCCTGTGAAGGCAATGGTAGAATTTTGATTAAAGCCACTGTCTTAAATTCTTACTTATTATTAGACTTTGTTAGTTGGAAAAGAGAAAAACTATTCAGAAAATAAAGAGGTCTCAAATAGCTAGCAGCCAATCAATATAATTACCAAATAGATTCTTCTCATAGGAAACTACTGATAATGCCATTGACCGTTAGTCCATAAAGATGGCATTTATAAAGGCAAATTAAGGTTTCAGATATGATGAAATTTAGAAGCCATGTATTAGAATATACAGAATTATATGAAATTCCTAATTTCTATGGACACCACCAAAACAGCATTTCAGTGTGGATAGTTAAGAATAACAAGTGTCAGATAAACCAGAGATTAATAGCATACATTTTTGAGGAAGTTTGTTCTGTAAGTAATTTTGTTTATTCCCACTGAACAAAAACCCAATTTCTTATATTTATAACTTACTAATTGCATGGTCTACATTTTTATATGTAGAAAAATTTATAGTTTCTATGAATTAGAATTAAAAAATGAACAGGAACTGTTTACCACATTCGTATCAGAGCCTTTCTCCTGAGTAATGAAGCAGATAATAGAACTGCCAATGTCAGGGTGGAGGTGGGCACAGCCTGAAGCTCCCATCACCTGCATCTGTAACATTTCTGGATTCTCATCTGTTTCTCCTAGAAAAACAGGTATAAAATAAGAAGTCCAAGAGATATAGCCTGCATTGTAACACTAACTAATGAGATGATATCATCATCACTTTAAATTATCTCTAAGTTTTAATGCCAAAAAACTTCATTTATTTTGTTATCACCTTCTTACTGCACATATTTATCCATTCTAATAATTTTCTTCACGTTTTAAATGCCATTCCAAATAATTTGCAATTTTATTTTCATTTGTAAAATATATTTCAAGTCATATCTAACTTCATTTTCTTAAGTATAAGTAAAAACAATGACCTATGTTTTTCATTATTATAAAGTTAGCACATTTAGGAAGCAGTCCATGTCTACTTTATTTACTAAACTTGACTGTACACAGAAAGATCTACCTTGTATCATTTTGCACATTTGAAATCTTATGTAGTCATTATCAAAACTATCATTTTATAAAACCAAAACAAATCCCAGAGAATATCTCTTATTTTGATCAAAACCCAGACACTGAAAATAGAAGAATCACAGGATGATGGAATCCCTGGTTACACAGCCACATTTTCTTTTTACATTTCGGATCATGTTGTTAATCTAGTATTTACTAATGATTTCTTAGGGTCTCCTTGGATAGTAAGTAGCATGCAATTATAAAACTCCTGAAACCCTTGACTAAATTTTTTCACTGTTAATATAAGTCGATAGTTAAATACAAATTTTTCATGTTCCCATTAAAAATTAGTTGAGTTATGAAAAAAAATTAAAATTAATAATGGAGACAATATTGGCTAGAATTCTTACCTGAATTTTAACATCAAACAAATGGATCCCCCATCTCACATATTTTAGAACCACTGTCCTAATAAGCAAATTAACTACTGACCTGGTTTGAGAACTCTTGGCCCAGAAAGCCGGCATTCTGAGCTACTGAGGTTCTTCAGATGTCCCAATGGTGCTAAGAGCTGAATGGGAGTCTGGACCTCTTGAAGGAGCAGCAGTGCTAGATCATTTCTTGCTGCCCCACTCACCAACCGAAATCTCTCATGCAGTAGAATGTTAGACACCTTAATAACTCTCAGAGGTGCTCCAGGGTGCTTCAGGCCTAGTATTACAGCAGTGTCTTCAGGATTCCTAAGTGTGTAGTTAGAGACTAATTAGAATATATTCACTAGGATATATGAGGCCTTAACAGCCATCAGTATTAGGCTTTGTAATGTATTCCATTAGCTATGATGTATAAAGTTCCTACTTTACCTGTAGGGAAATCAGAACACTATGAAAACTCAAAATTCATACACAGTGGAACTAGGGAGGTATTAACTAAAGGAAATATCAATCAAACACGCTGAGGCAAATTTCTTGCCTAGCCTGATGCAAAGATTCTATAGAGATAAGAGATACTGTTCAGGCATAATATGAAGTGAATTAATTCAAAGAAGACTTCAACAAACTAATTTGAAAATACTTTAGCACAGTGTATTATATGAAGCAGGATGCAAACTTACATGTTCCTGACACAGTGGGCAGCAGTGAGAACCCAAGAGCTGCTAACAAGGGAACCACTGCAAATTTGACTGCCACAGCTGATGATCATGGCTTGCCAAGGCATGGCATATCGTAGAGAAATTCGATCTGCTAAAGCTGAGAATAAAAGTAAATTCAGTAGAATCGTCATCTGTAGCCCATCTTTAAAGTTTTTCATCCTTCCTATCCCTTCTAAACTTATCACGGTTACTAAAATTGACTTGCAAACACACAGTCTGTATTGTTACATATATGCTATTTCCCTAAAAGGAATAATTGCCTTATTGTTATGTTTCCAGATCAATCATTTCTTTATGGTCCAGTTTAATTACCTTTCATTTGTCAAACTATTGGGAACTATTATAGGTCTCTTCCCAAGGGGAATTCTTTTTCAGCTGTTAGTTTGCTTAGTTAGGAGTCATTAATATAGTAAGCAATAAAAAAAGAAGCAAAATTTTATTTGACCATTTATTGGAGAAATAAATTTAAAAATTTCAGTGGAACAGAAGGAACTGAGCTTAATTACTTTTTAAATATTCAGTGACACTTAGGAGGGGATGATGGTGGTATAGCAGGAAGACACTATAGTCACCCCATGCAATGAACACAACTATATAACCATCAAATTATCTGAAATGCAACATAATTTGATCTGAAGACTGAGAGAACATACATGTTCAGCTAAAGAGACAGAAGCAGCCATATCAAAGAAGGCAGGAAGTGTGGAGATGTTGTTTGGGAGAGAAATGGCTCATGGCCACTGCAGTGGGTAGGGAGCAATGATGTAGAAGAAGGGTGACAGACAGACTAGCACACATAGCAGTGCACAAGGATAACAAACCCCATAGGAATTAGCTTGGAAAGTGAAAGGGGCTGAATTTTGTAGTTTTAAAGGTCAGTAGGCTTGGCTCTGGGAGAGCCCAGAGGCCTTGAGGCTGCTCCTAGAGAAAAGACAGGTAAACAGCCTGGGAACATACAGTGTGGAAACAGCAATCTGAAGAGCACCTGGGCCACACAGCAGAGAGGCTTCAGTTCAGAGAATGTCCCAGAGGCAGTGTTCATAGACAGACCGTCTCCAGGAACAAAGGATCTAGAAAGTACCATTTATGTCCCCTGCCCCTCAGAATAAACACAGGGCCACCTGCGGTAACCAGTGCAGCATGGTTGCTTGCTACACAACTTTTTTACACCATGTTCCACCCCTTTGTGCCCTGGCAAGACTGCCCTTCTCAGTCAAATTTGCCTCAGTCTCAGTGTGGTGGATTTTTCACCAGGGTGGCCTTCCCATAACCCTAGTACAAACTCCTGCCTATGTCACATCTCCCAACCTGAGAGTTTTGTGAAGCCTTGCGTCCAGAGGCAGTGGTAACACATCTCATTTCACAAGCAGTCCAGAACACACCTAGTTAAAACCAACCACATTCAGGCCAGAGTTTAAACACTACCCAGAGCAGGTGAAGAGAGCCACTGTAAAAGACTGGCTGAAATGATAAAGTGGCCAGAATGAAACAAAAGAACAAAGGCAGCACACACTGGAAGCATGCCTGGAAGTGGCAGCATTTGGGGAACAGTAACACGATACAGCAGGTCACTACAGGACCTCTTCTTCCTAAGACCATTACTGTCCAAAGAGGAATTGTAGCTAACCTCCCTAACACAGAGAAATAGGCATGGAGACTTAGACAAAATAAAAAGATGGAGAAATCTGTCTTAAATGAAAGACCAAGATAAGGCCAAGGCCAGATGTCTAAGCAAAACTGCTATAAGTGGCATGCTTGATAGAGGATTCAAAATAATGGTCATAAGGATACTCACTGGATTGAGAAAAGACTGGAAGGCATCAGTGAGACTACTAACACAAAAAATAACATAGGAGATAAAGGGCTTAATAAATGAAATGAGAAACATTCTTGATGGCATGAAGAATAGAAGAAATGAGGAACAAATTAATGATCTAGGAGACAGAATAATGGAAAGTAATCAAGCTGAACAAAAGAGAGAAGAGAGAAGTACACAAAATGAGAATAAACTCAGTGACTCCATCAAATGTAATAACATTCATTTTATAGGAGCCAAGAAGTAGAGAGAAAAGGGGGCACAGAAATTATTTAAAGAGATAGTAACTGAAACTCCCCTAATCTGGAGAAGGAAACATATCCAGATGCACGAAGCACAGAAACCCCTCCACAAAATCAACAAAAGTAGACCCACACCAAGATTTAAACTTACACCAAGTAATTAATTTAATTTAATTCCACCAAGTAATTAAACTAGCAAAATACAGTGACAAGACAAAATTTTGAAAGCAGCAAAACAAAAGAAGGCAGTTACATACAAGGAAAATGCATAAGGATAAGAGTGGATTTTCAGCAGGAAGGAGTGGCATGATATTTTTAAAGTGCTAAATGCGGAAAATCTGCAGCCAAGAATACTCTATCTAGCAAGGCTATCCTTCAGAACAGAAGGAAAGATAGTTTTCCAGGCAAAAGACAACTAAAGAAGTTGGTGACCAGTAAACCAGTTCTGCAAGAAATATTAAAAGGGGACTCTTTGAGTGGAAACAGGAGACCAAAAGTTATAGTAGGAAGGTAGGAAACATATGAGGAGTAAAAATTAACACTTCTATAAAATGTCATGCAAGGAACTCAGAAAATAAAAGGATTTAAAATATGACAGCATACGGGGACTGGGTGGCTCATTTGGTTAAGCCCCTTGATTTTGGTCTGGTTTATGATCTCAGGGTTTTGAGTTTGAGCCCAAGTCCAGCTCCATGTTGGTCATAGAGTCTGTTTAAGATTCTCTCTCTCCCTTTCCCCCATCCCTCCCCTCCCCTCTTGCTCACGCTTTCTCAAAAAATAAACAAATAGATAAATAAAGAGATAAATAACAGCAGATATTAAAATGAGAGGCGGAAAGGAGTAAAGAATGGTTTCAAGCTTAAATGACCATAAACTTAATATAGACTGCTACATGTAGAAGATATTATATACAAACCTAATGGTAACTACAAATCAAAGACACTAATAAATATGCAAAGAATAAAGAAAAAATAACCAGGTATATCACTAAAGAAAATCAGCAAACCATTAAAGAAAGACAAGAATGTATCAAAGAAAATCTTCATAAACAACCACAAAGCAAATACATTGATATGTATTTAACAATAATTATGTTGAATGTAAATGGAGTGAATATTCCAATCAGAAGACAAAGAGTGACACAATGGATGTGTCCATCCATGGGGAAGACCCATCTGTATGCTGTCTATAATAGACTCATTTGAGACCTAAAGACACCTGCAGATTGAAATGAGGGGATGGAAAAACATTTATCATGCAAATGGCTATAAAAAGAAAGCCGAAGTGGCAATACTTTTATTGTACAAACTAGACTTTAGATTTTTAAAAAAATTTTTATTTGACAGAGAGAGAGAGAGAGAGCACAAGCAGGGGGAGTGGCAGGCAGAGGCAGAGGGAGAAGCAGGCTCCCCACGGAGGAGGGGGAGCCCAATGTGGGACTCCATCCCAGGATCCTGGATCCCAGGATCATGACCTGAGCCGAAGGCAGTCGCCCAACCAACTGAGCCACCCAGGCACCCCAAACTGGACTTTTAAACAAAGACTATTAACAAAAGACAAAGAAGGGCACTATATAATCATAAAAGGGACAATCCAACAAGAAGATCTAAAACTTGTAAATATTTCTACACCCAACATGGGAGAACCCAAATACATAAAGCAGTTAATAACATTAAGGAACTCATTGATAATAATGAAATAATAGTAGTGGACTTTAACACCACACTTACATCAATGGACAGATCATCCAAACAGAAAATCAACAAGGAAACAGGGCTTTAAATGACATAATGGACCAGATAAACTTAACATATATAATCATGACATTCCAACCTAAAAGAGCAAAGGACACATTCTTTTCAAGTGCATTTGGGTCATTCTCCAGAATAGATCACATGTAAGCCCACAAAACAGGCCTCAAGAAATTCAAGATGGAAGTCATACCATGCATCTTTTCTGACCACAATGCTATAAAATGAGAAATTAACCACAAGAAAAAAAAATCTGGAAAGACCACAAATACATGGAAGTTAAACTAAATATAAGTAATGAATAAGTGAACCAGGAAATCAGAGAAGGAATAAAAAAGTACATGGAAATAAATGAAAATGAAAACACAACAGTCCAAAACTGTTGAGTTTCATCAAAAGTGGTCCTAAGAGGGAAGTACATAGCAATACATACCTAGTTCAACCAGCAAGAAAAGTCTCAAATAAGCTCACCTTACACCTAAAGGAGCTAGCGAAAGAACAATAAACAAAGCCTAAAACCAGGAGAAGGAAGGAAATTATAAACATGAAAACAGAAATAAATGATATAGAAACTAAAAACAACAACAGAACAGATCAATGAAACCAAGAGCTGGTTCTTGGAAAAATACTAATAAAATTGATAAGCCTCCAGGCAGATTTATCAAGAAGCAAAGAGGAAGGACTAAAATAAATAAAATTACAAATGAGAGAGAAATAACAACCAACACCACAAAAATACAAACAGATATACAGATAATTATAAGAAAATATGAGAAACTATATGCCAACAAACTGGACAACTTGGAAGCAATTGGTAAATTCCTAGAAAAAGGAATAGAAAATTTGAAAAGATTGATTACCAACCTATAAATTGAATCAGTAATAATAATGATAAAAAAAACTCCCAACAAACAAAAGTCCAGGATGAGATGGCTCCCCAGATGAATTCTACCAAACATTCAGAGTTAATACCTATTCTCAAACTATTCCTAAATACAGAAAAGGAAGGATCACTTCCAAATCCATTCTATGAGGAGAGAATTACTCTAAAATCAAAACCAGAGAAACGCTCCACTAAAAAAGACAATAGGCCAATATCTGATGAACACGGATGGAAAAATTCCTGAGAAAATACTAGCAAATCAAATAGAACAATACATTAAATAAATCATTCACCCACTCAAATCGGATTTATTTCTGAGTGGTAGGTGGTTCAGTTATCACAAATCAATGTGATATACCATCAATAAAAGGATAAAACCATATGATTATTTCAAGAGACACAGAAAAAGCATTTGACAAAGTACAAATATCCATTCATGATAAAGATCCTCACCAAGGTAGATTTAGAAGGAACATACTGCAACATAATAAAGGCCATATATGAAAACCCCAGACACCATCAACCACAATGGCAAAAAACAGAGCTCTTTCCCTATTTAGGAAAAAAAAAATGATGTCCACTCTCACCACTGTTATTAATCATAGTATTAGAAGTCCTAGCCTCGGCAATCAGATAAGCACTAGAATCAAAGGCATCCAGTCAGCAAGAAAGAAGCAAAACTTTCACTACCTGCAGATGACGTGACACTATATACAGAAAACTGACATGACTCCAACAAAAATTCAGGTAGAACTGATAAAGTCAAGTCTCAGGATACAAAGTAAATGTGCAGAAATCTGTTACATTTCTATACACCAATTAATGAGCAGCAAAAAGAGAAATTAAGAAAGCAATCCCATTTACAGTTTTACCGAAAACAATAAGATATCTAGGAATAAATGTAACCAGAGGTTTGAAAGACCTGTACTCTGAACTGTAAAACACGGATGAAAGAATTTGTAGAGCACACAAAAAATGTTGAACATCCCACAGTCATGCACTGGAAGAAAAATTACTTGAAAAGGTCTCTAACCCACAGCAATCTACAAATTTAATGTAATCCTATCAAAACACCACCCGGGTTTTTCATAGAGCTAGAAAAATCCAAAAATTTGTTTGGAACCACAGAAGAACTTTGTTTTTAAATTATTTTACGTATATATTTTTATTATTATGTTCAGTTAGCGAACATATACAGAAGAACTTTAATTGTCAAAGCAATGTTGAAAAAGAAAAGTTAAGCTGGAAGCAGTACATCTAGTCTTCAAGTTATATTACAAAGCTGTAGTGATCAATACAGTGTGGTACTGGTACAGAATATACAGATACATAACACACAAAAATAGATCAATGAAACAGAATAGAAAATCCAGAAATAATTTTGTGGTCAACTAATCTTTGACAAAGCAGAAAAGAATATCCAATGGCAAAAAGACAGTCTCTTCAACAAATGGTGTTGGGAAAACTGGACAGTCACATGCAGAAGAATGAAACTGGACCACTTTCTTACAGCATACACAAAAATAAACTCAAAATGGATTAAATGTGAAAGCTGAAACCATTAAAATCCTAGAAGAGAGCACCTATAGTAACTTCTCTTGACATCAGCCACAGCAACTTCTTACTAGACACATCTCCTGAGGCAAAGGAAACAAAAGCAAAATTTAACTATTGGGACTTCATCGGGATAAAAAGCTTCTGTACAGAAAAGGAAACAATCAACAAAACTAAAGGCAGCCTGCAGAATGGGGAAAGATATTTGTAAACAATATATCTGATAAAAGGCTAGTATCGAAAATATAAAAAGCATTTGTTAAACTTAACACCCAAAAGCCCAAACCCCAGTTAGGAAATTTTCAGAAGATATGAACAGATATTCCTGCAAAGAAGACATCCAAATGGCCAACAGACACATGAAAAGATGCTCAACATCACTCATCATCAAGGAACGACAAATCAAAACCACCATGAGTTATCACCCCACACTAGTCAGAATGGCTAAAATTAAAAAAAAAAAAGAAGAAACAACAGATGTTGGCAAGGATGCAGAGAGGAACCCTCTTGCACTGTTGGTGGGAATGAAAACTGGTGCAGCCACTCTGGAGAACAGTATGGAGGTTCCTCAAGACATTAAAATAAAACTGCACTATGACCCAGCAATTGCAGTACCAGGTATTGACCCTCAGAATAAACAATAACGATTCAGAGGGGTACATGCTCCCTGATGTTTATAGTAGCAATGTCCACAATAGCCAATATATGGAAGCAGCCCATCGACAGATGAATGGATAAAGAAATGTGGTACATATATACTTTGGAATATTACTCAGTCATCAGAAAGGAATGAAATCTTGCCATTTGCAATGACAAGGATGGAACTAGAAGGTATTATTCTAAGCAAAATATGTCATTCAGAGAAAGACAAATACCATATAATTCACTCACATTTGAAATTAAAAAAAAAAAAAAAGAGATGAGCAAAGGGGGAAAAAAAAGAGAGGCAAACCAAGAAACAGAAATTCTATTCTCAAGAAATTCTAGAGAACAAACTGATGGTTACCAAGGGGAACTCGGTGGAGGATGGGTGAAACAGGTGATGGGAATGAAGCAATGCACTTGTTGTGATGAGCACATGGTGTTGTATGGAAGTGCAGAATCGCTATATTGTACACCTGAAAGTCATATTACCATGTATGCTAACTGGAATTTAAATAACAACTTTAAAAAATTAAACCTTAGTGTGATGTGCAGTTGTTACTTTAAATATGATTTTCAGGTTTGCCACTTAGGAAAGTGAAGTTTAGAGTTTGTCATAAAAGTTTTGAGTTGAAGTAATACATATATAAATTGAAATATGGTAGAGATAAGAAGATAAGAAGTTCTTTGCTCAGATATTTCAAAGTCCTCATCACTTTGACAATTAACACAGTGTAATTCCCTGGATAGTCTAGATTCTGTCTTCACCTATTCTCTTCCCTTACTCTTTTTATACATCTTATCTCTACCATTATTTCAATTTATATATGTATTAACTACTATTACTTCAACTCAAAACTTTTGGGACAAACTCTAAAATTCACTTTCCTAAGTTGCAAACCTGAAAATCATATTTAAAGTAACAACTGCACATCACACTAAGGTTTAATTTTTTAAAGTTGTTATTTAAATTCCAGTTTGCATACATGGTAATATTACTTTCAGGTGTACAATATAGCGGTTCTACACTTCCATACAACACCATGTGCTCATCACAAGTGCTTTAGAGGGTAGGAATTGGGGGGATGGGTTATTAATACCCTGGTGGTGGGTATTAAGGAGAGCATAATGAAAGGAGCACTGGTTGTTATACACAAACAATGAATCATGGAACACTACTTCAAAAACTAATGATGTGATGTACAGTGATTGACATAACATAATGAAATAAATTTTTTTAAAAAAGCTTTAAAAAAGCACCCATTACTATGGATAGGACAGTATGAACATGATAAATAAGTTTAATTAGGTGAAAATATAATATGGAGAAATATGATTTGTTAGAAATAATTTTCTAAGGAAAGAAAAGTGAGGTTGTCATTGATGATAGTATGACAGATTTCATAATAGTAAGGAAAAGAAAGATGGTCACAATGTAACAGATTTCAGTAGAGCATATTAGAGAAATTTATATATATATTTCTACCAAGAAAGTATATTCTCAACTTAAAATTCTGACATAACTTTTGTTAAGATTCTGTGGTAGTAAAGACGTTCACGTGAGAAGAATAAAAAGTTTGAGTGTCTATGCTAACCTTGTTCCCTCTTTCTATACTGATAATGTGATTAAACCATTCTAGTTCCATGGGTATCACAGTAAATAAGAAAATTATTATAATCACGTCATCTGTATCAGAAAGAAATATTATGGCAGTTAAATAATACACCAAGGATGAAATACCTTTGGAAGTCATAAGGTTAATGATTCCTAATATTTGGTATTAAAAACTCATGCATTTCTCTGGGAAAAAACTCTCCCCCTCCTTTTCTATTTCCATTATCCTTTTCTCTTCATTTTTTTTTCATACCTCCCTGACTACCATTTTCTTGGGCCTTACTCTGAGGCTGTGGCAGAGAGATGAACTGTGGCCGAACAGAAGCAGGAGTGGCAGTAAAAGCTGAGTTGTTTGTAGAGGTAGAGACTGAAAGGGAGATGGAAGCAGAGGTAGTCATGGCCCCTTGCTGGGACCATGGTGCATGGCTGGGCCGTGTAACTCCCTGAAGCCAAAAAAGGAAAGGGCTCACTTGGCTGAAGACGTAGGGCTTTGTGCAATGTTCATCGAAGTAACTCAAAATTCCCACCTGCACCCATGTGTTCTTTTGTTGTAGATGGCATACCAGAGGTGCCCCTAAGTCACCCTGCAAGAAACAAAGAGCAAAATGTCCATGTGCACTTTAAAGGAGGCTAGGAAGTAACTTCTGGTTTTGAAGAAGTAACTTTTGCTTTCCACACCCCTCAGCTGTATCACCTTACAGCCAGTCTCGCCAAGAGCTTGCTTGGCTTCCACACAGAAAGTGAACTCATTCAGCTTGGGCCAAAACTGGGCACATGTGCTGACTTGCAGTATTTTTAGATGCCTTTTCTGCAGAATTCCAGGACTTCCTAGTGGAAAAGGGAGAACAGAGAGGATTTTAGTTTTACCCTAGTTAGAGGGAGAAATATGGCTGAAGGAAAAGATAATCACAAACCTTCTATTACATGAAAGCATACTACTCCTTCTTTTCAAATATATCATACTTATGCTCATGTAAATATGCTGCATTACTCACCTCTCATGAGGGACCAACTGGGTAGCCAGCAGTCATACAGCTGTATATTTTTCTCTTGCTCCAGGTTCTCCTCTAGACAGATAGGAAGCACCAAGGGTTGAAAATGTAGGGGCTGTTTCAGGAAGATCAGCCCAGGACCCAAAGGTCCCTTGGGACCTAGGTAGGGCATGGCACGGGGAATGCCTACAGTTTGAGCTTGAGCAGGCTCCTGAAGATCAGTAAGCCCAACTTGGACCAGGGCTAGTGCTTCTGAGTTTTTTTCTGGGAGGGAAATTTATCAAGCATTTTATTATTACATATTTCAATGTGGAAAAGAACTCTAGAGTTAACATGAATAAAATAAAGTCCAGGTGAGCATTAAAGTACTACCATTCCCTTCACTACTCCTGTCTTATTAGGAACACTATGTTTAGACACCTTCAGAAATGAGGAGGTAAGTTTTACAATGCAAACCATTTAATTGTTGAAAATTCCTAACTTGAATTATTAGGCATCCTAATATTTATCGTGAAAGTAAAATACACCAAATACACCAAATAGTGAAATACACCAAAAACTAATGATGTACTGTATGGTGACTAACATAACATAATAAAAAAAAACACTTATTGAAATACATTTTGAAAGTTAGGAGTTGAAATATTGTATAGTAATAATATAAATAACTTTGGACAGTTATTCCCTTTCTGGGGGCTTTGTTTTCCTTGTTTGTCCAAAGACTTACTTCACTATGCTAAAAGAAGAAATAAAACTATGCTCAAAAGGATATTTTTCAAAGAGTTATAATTCTTCTACAGATCCATATATTTAAGAGATAACATGGTTGAAGTCAGAAAGTGGAAAACTGTGAACCTTACTATTTAAACTTTCCATCATTTTATTATAGGTAAAATTATACAAAAATAGGGTATCTTTTAACAGTTCTATTGATTTGGATCCTGAAATTATCTCTGAAAAACAGGTAAAGCACCCATTTATGGATATTTGAGATATGACAAGATACAAGTAGAGATGCTTTCTCTTTAGTTAAGGGAATGTAACAGATGTGACTACTGCAAGAAGATACACAAAATTTGATTTCTGTAACAAAGAATATGCACCATCTTTAAAGAATCTTGAAATGACATACTCAGACTTACATGAAATTTGCACATCTAGCTGAGGTAAGGATCCACTGTTCATTCAATACAGAGCCAGCACAGAAATGGGAGAAAGAGAGTTGCACGGAAACCATCCAAGGAAATTCACCCATGTCTGCCTCCCAGCAGTTGGGACAGTGGGGCACAAGGCCAGGTGGTAATCCACACTCTGCAGAAGGAATCCATATTTTCAATAGGTGAAGGAAGTATTATTACCTCCTTTACCTGAACAGTTTGATTTCCTATTTTTTGACTTTATCAAAGTGCTTGTAAATTTTCAACTTTAGGAAAATGCTTGGAAATATAAATTTTAACCCTATATAGTTGGGTATGGGAATAGAGATTGTCTGAATACACCTCTCTGAAAATAACATATGTCTATTCACTCCTCAAATAGAAGAGTAAACCATTTCTAAGCACTAAAAGCATTTTTATAATATGCTCTGAAAGGAACTACACTTATAAAAAAACTGTTTCTAGCAAAATTGGTCTTCTCTGAATATGTACATATCTGTTAAGATTTTGTTATCCATTCCCCATTCTCTGATCTAAATAATGGTTTGAATTATGTCCTGCCCAAGTATGAGGGCATGACTTCTGACCTATAGAGAAACTCTTGTAATTAGGCTCTAACAAAGACCTTGGTGCTAAGGATAATAACTCAAATAGATGACTACCCTGAACTTGCCTGTGGCTTCATGAGAAATAACAGCTGTCTTGAAGAGCCAGAAAGCCTGGACACTCCCTTTCCAGGCCACACCTAGGTGACACTCAGCCAAAGAAACGTTGAGTTGTGAATACTTGAGAGGATCTTGTTCAGGCTGATGAGACTTGGTTCCAGATTGAGACCCAGGCATCAGAGAAGGTTCTTTTCTTAAAAGGGTGGCTGGAGCAGCAAGCAGATATGAAAAAGTATGAGAAAGAATGTTCTCTTCAGTAAATTTTAAGGAAGACAGTTCCTTGACAGAGCTATCAGAAGAGGAGGCTAAGGCAGGAGAACAGGAGAGAAGGCTGCTGGAGAAAGAATGGAGCAAGAAGGGAAAATATAGAATAAAGGCAATATACCAGAAGAAATGACCAAATAGGAATGGGGCAATGCACATGGTGATGGGAGAGAACAAGGAATAAGAAAGGAAAATGATGGAGAGAGGGGGCTAAGAGATGTAGATGTTACATCAGGGCTTCCATTTGTTTTTGTAATTTGGAATTTGACAACCTTCGGGTAATGAAGTCTTTCAGGAAGCCAAGTACTTGCAAGGGGAAGAAAAGAAAGGGAATGTTTGTGAGCTCACTCAAACGGAGAGAATTGATTTGATATTGGCTTTCTGTTGTACCTATCTCAGTTGACAAAGCTATAAAATACTGATGTGGGGAAGGAATTATTTCTATTGGTTAAAAAAGGTACATGTTTAGACCAGGAACTGAAATGGCTAGTTAAGGGAGTTGCTCTATCTGGCTCAACCTCAGAAGGAACAAATGATATAATTCTATCGGCTTATAATGCCTGTCAGGTCTGATTTCTACTTCAGTATGGATCCATGTTCTGACTTTGTCATGTTTATGAATAGCAAATGATGCAATCATACCAGTTTCAGGGTGGGCCCAGGATCTCACTGCTTGGGTTTCAGGATGGATCCAAGGGTGAAACATACCAACTTCAGGCTGCAACCCGGAGCTGAAGATCTGAGATTCGGAATTGGTCGATGGTCTGACTTTATTCATTGGAATGTAGAACCAAGATCTAAGTGCATCAGCATCTACCTTCATCCAGGGTCTGACTGTTTGGATTTCTGAGTAGGGTTGATTCACAGTACCTCTTTGCTGAATCCAGGGGTGATTTATACCGTCAGCCTGACTCCAGGGACTGACAGATTGGGAGTCAGATTTAATCCAGGGTTGAAATGTATCACTTTGAGTCTGTAACCAAGATGTAATTGTATCAAGTTCCAATGAAGTTGGAGGTTTTACTACTTTGCCCTCTGTCTGGGTCCAAATTTGGATTGTTTCAGTTTCAGGTTGAGTCCATGATCTAACTGTATTGGCTTCAGGCTGGTTCCAAGGTTTTATTGAATCCAGTTTAGTCTGGAACCAGTGTCTTATTACTGTACCAGCTTCTAACTGGGTCAGGGGGTATATTTCTATATTTTCAGACTGGGTCCGTGATCTAATTGTAGCAGTTTCAACCTGAATCCAGGGTTGCACTGTACTGATTTCAAGCTTGGTCCAGGATCTGACTGTACTAGTTTCATACTGAGTCCAAGAGCTACTTATACCATTTTGGGTCCCAGAAGATGTCATTTGAGATTCAAGATGGGACCAAGGCCTAACTGCATCATTTTGAGTCAGGTACCAAAATGTGCCTGTATTTCTTTCAGTCCAGATACTGACTGACTGAGACCCAGGCTTGGTCCAGGGTGTGACTGTACTGCTTTTAGACTGGATCCAGAGGTTGAATATACTAGCTTCACTGTGAATCCATGGTCGCAAGGCATCACCTCCAGAAAGGGTCCAGGTTCTTACTTTGTCTTTTTCAGACTTATTCCAGGGGTGGGATATACCAGTTTTTGTTGGAATCCATGGTATGACTGTAGGAGTTTCATGTTGGGCCAAGGGCTCAAATCTATCAGTTTCAAACTGGGTCAAAGTTCTCACTGTTTGAAGTTTTGAGCAGGCCGAGGTACTTACTCTTTCTGTTTCAGGTTTAAACCAATATCTGCTAATATCAGTTTCAGATAGGGGTAAGAGTGTGGCTGCTTGTGACAAAGGCACTCTCCATGATACCAGTGTTTCAAATTCTGGCAAAGGCCATGTATTAACATTATTAATTCCAGGATGTGTCGACAGAAGAGATGCTTGATTTTCTCCTTGAATCAAGGATTGAGTAGAATCACTTTGAGGATGCAATGAAATACTGAATACACCAGCTTCAGGCAGTATCCATGATTTCTTAGACTCAGATATAAGTACAGTCCAAAATATGACCGTATCAGTTACACTCGGTATATAAGAATTTACTGCTTGATATTCAGACTGAGTCCAGGATATAATTGTGGACATTGCAGAATGTGTCCAGGATTTTACTAATGAATATTCATTATGAGTCCATATTTTCACTGTAGAAGCTTTAGTGTCTGTCAAAGGATTTAGAAGAGAGGAGGCCTGGGTCCATGTTGTGACGGTAGAAACAAGTGTCACTGTCCAGGGATTTACTGCTGGAAACACACCTTGGTTCCATGACATGACTCTGGAAGCAAGAGCCTCTGTCCAGGGATTTACTGCTGGAGGTACAGCTTGAGTCCATGATGTGACTCTGGATGTATCAGTGTCTGTCCAGGGATTTACTGCTGGAGGTACAGCTTGGGTCCGTGGAGTGACTCTGGATGCACCAGCCTCTGTCCAGGGATTTACTTCTGAAGGGATAGCTTGGGTCCATGGAGTGACTTTGGATGCATCAGCTTCTGTCCAGGGATTTATTCCTGGAGGTGCAGCTTGGGTCCATGGCATGACTCTGGATGCACCGGCGTCTGTCCAGGGATTTCCTTCTGGAGATACAGCTTGGGTCCATGATGTGACTCTGGATGTACCAGCCTCTGTCCAGGGATTTATTGCTGGAGGAAGAGCTTTGTTCCATGATGTGACTCTGGATGCACCAGCCTCTGTCCAGGGATTTATTGCTGGAGGTACACCTTGTGTCCATGGAATGACTCTGGATGCACCAGTGTCTGTCCAGGGATTTACTACTGGAAGTACAGCTTGGGTCCCTGGAAAGACTCTGGAAGTGACAGCCTCTGTCCAGGTATTTACTGCTACTGGAAATACTACTTGGATCCATGGTATGTCTCTCAAAGTGACAGCTTCTGTCCCTGGATTTACTGCTACAGATATAGCTTGGGTCCATGATGTGACTCTGGAAGCAACAGCCTCTGTCCAGGGATTTACTGCTGGAAATTCAGCTTGGATCCATGGTGTGACGCTGGAAGTGATAATCTCTGTCCAGGGATTCACAGCAAGAGCCTGACCCTGAGTTAGGGCTGTGACTGTGTCACTCTCAAATTGTGTCCAAGTTTTAACCACTACAGATTGAATAAGGGTGAATTGTGGGAATATTTCAAAAGTAGACCAAGGAATTACTGTTTTGGCTTGGGTCCAAAATATATCTGATGAAGTTAATATCTGTGTCCAAGGTTTTGCTCTTGAAGATTCATCCAGGGCCCACACTGTGACTGTATCTGCTACAGACTTTGTCCAGGGATTTAATGCTTGGGATTCGGCCTGAGGCCACAGGATAATTGTATCAGCTACAGCCTGTGTCAATGAACTTACTGCTGGATATTCAGCTTGTGTCCATGGCATGACTAAGGAAGCTACAGGCTCTATCCAAGGATTTACTTCTGGAGATTCAGTCTGAGTCCACAATATGACTATACTAGCCTCATGCTCAACTGACTGTTTTAGGGCTGGAGATTTGTACTCTGATTCAGACTGTGTCCGTGGATTTACTGCCAGAAATTGAACCTGAGTCCAAGTATTTACTGATGGAGATTTAGTCTGTGTCCATTCTGTGACTCTATAAGCTATAGGTTGTGTCCACTGATTTACAGCTAGAGATTCAGCCTGGGTCCATAATGGGACTATGGAAGCTATAGCTTCTATCCTGGGAATTAAGGGTGGAGATTCAGACTGAGTCCACCTTTTGACGGTACCAGTTTCAGTGTCCAATGTTTTGGGCAACTGTTGTGTCCAAAGTTTTACTTCTGAAAATTGAGATTTGGTGCCTGGTGTGACTTTATCAAATTTAGTCTCTATCCAGGGCTTCATGGTTGGAAAAAATCCCATGGTCCATGGTATGGCTGTTTCAGAAACAGCCTCTGTCCAGGTATTTTCTTCTGGGGATTCATTCTGAGTCCATGGTATGACTGTGTTATTTTCAGTCTGTGTCCAGGTATTTACTGCAAGAGATTCATCCTGGATCCAAGGTGTGACTGTAACATTTTCAGGTTGTGTCCAGAGATTTGCCACTGGCAGTTCAGGCTGAGTCCACTGTGTGACTATACGAGACAAAGGATACATCAAGAGCCTTTGTCCTGGAAATTCAGTCTTTGCCCATGTTGTGACAGTATCAGCTAAAATATCTGTCCGGTGATTAATTGCTGAAGCTTCTCCCTGTTTTGAGAGTATAACTGCTTCGGTTTCAGACTGTGCCCAGGGATTAACTTCTGGAGTCTCAGCCTGTCCCCATGCCCATGGTGTTGATGTATCAGCTTCATTTCGTGCCCTGGGATTGATTATACCCACATCTGGCTGAATCCAACGTCTTATGTCAGATTCAGATTGTGTCCAGAATCTAACCTTATCACCTTCAAGCTCATCCCAGGGCCTTACAGTGTAAATGTCATGTTGTATCCAGGCTCTTAGCTTGTCTGCCACAGGTTGGTTCCAGGGCCTAACTATTTCTGTTTTGGACTGTATCCAGTGGTGGGCTACTTGGGATACTGGCTCTGTCCACATTGTGGGTGTCTCCACTTGAGTCTGGAACCAATGTCTGACATTGTCAGCCTCAGATTTAGTCCTAAGCCTGGGTATATCACCTTCAGGTTGGGTCCAGGAATGGGCTGTTTGAAATTCTGTCTCAATCCAAGGTTTGAATGTATGCATTTGAGTATACAACCAGGGTCTGACTCTATCAGCTTCAAGCTCAGACCAGGAAATGGTTGTCTGAGATTCAAGTTGGTTCCATGTTCTGAATGTATTGGTTTGTATTTGCAACCAAAGTCTAGCTATATCAGCTTCAGGCCCTGTCCAGGGTGTAATTGTATTAACTTTAAACTGCCTCCAGATTCTGAATGTCAATGCTTCAGGCTTCATCCATGGTTGGATGCTACTAGCTTTTGACTGAGTCCATGGTCTCACTATGTCAACCTCAGGCTGAGTCCAAGGGTAGAGTGTTTGCAAGTCTGGCTGAGACCTTGCTCTCATTTGATTAGACTGAGTCCAAAACCAGGATCTGGCTGTACCAGCTTTAGGCTTGTTCCCAAGTCTGAAGGTTTCAATTTCAGTGTGTGTCACGGATCTAATTATATGTGCTTCTGACTGGGTCCAATGTTTGTCTTTACCATTTTCAGTCTGGGCTCTAGGTCTGACTATTTGAAACTTAGGCTGAATCCAGCGTCTGATTCTTTCAGTTTTAATCTGTAACCATGGTCTGATTTCTGCTTTCAGCTGAGTCAGTGGTTTTCTTGCCTGGGTTTCTGGCTGGGTCCAGGTTTGGGTTATGGCAGCTTCAGGTTTACTCCAGGGCCTGGTTGTATCAGCTTTAGACTGAAAAAAAGGCTTAATTACATTTGTAATAATATGTGCCAAAAACCAGGTTGTATCTGCAGTTTGAATCTGGGGTTTGACCATAAAAGATTCACGTTTACTCCATGGACTTATTCTCTCCATTTGACTTGAGGCTTTGCTCAGACTGGTATTATATTGTGCCCAAGACTTAATAGTGTTGCTTGCAGATGGTATCCAAGTGAAAGGCATATTAAGTGCTGAAGAAGTCCACAGTTGAGCTGACTTAGATTCAGGAAGAATCCAGTATTCATTAGTCTTTTCTGTAAGTTCTTGGGATCCATCTAAATTTAAGACTGACTGAAACCAGGGTTCCAACGTAAGAGTTAATGTAGGATACTGAGATCCATCTGCATTTAGCGTGGAATGAGTCCAGAATTCATTTTTATTAACTGTTAAAGGAACCCATGCATTCAAGTTATAAGTTACTGGTTTAAAAGCAGTGTGAACTCTATCGACTACATGGTGTATTTGGCTTCCAATATTCTCTTCACTTGATTGTATCTGCATCACTGTTCCAGTTTTATCAGGTACAGAATGTGTCCAAGGTCCAATGTCAGGGGTAATTTCTAGCCAGGGTCTAGCTAGAAGTTGACCATGGAAAGGAACCTTACTAGACTGAACTTGAAACTGTACGGTATTAACCCCAGAAAGAAGGTGGGATCCATCTATGCCACTTGAAAACAAAACCCAGGATATAGCAGAACTAACTAATGGTAGAGTATGAAGCCCAATGATACCAGCTAAAGGATTAACCCAGGGGTTTACTGAATTGGTCATCGTTTGGTATTGATATTTCATTGTATCTTTCTGAGGAAGGCCCCAGGGTATAGATTTATCAGGTGTTGGAGTCTTTGGGGGTCCAGAAAGAACCAAAGTTTCAGAAGTACCAGCTATTGGGGTATTCCAGGGCTCAGAAATATCAGAAGGATCCCGCTGTTTGGTAACAAGAGACGTCCAAGATTGTATCATTGGGAATTTGCTAGTTGAGGAGAGCTGACTAGCTTGAAGGTGTAACTGTCTACTGCCAGGAAAAGAGTCTCTATTATTTAAACGAAAAAATACTGGAGGAGGATTCCGGTGCTGTCTGTTCAGTGGGAAAGTGCCTAATCTTCTCTTCCGTGACTGTACAGAGAGTCTGTGGGAGGTCAAAATGGCAGTACCCCTGCTCAGGCTAAGCCTGTCTTGTGGACGATGTTCTACCCCAGGAGTAAAATTGCAGGGTAGGGAAAAAATAGGATCCAGTGGCTTCTGAGATGTCTTGATAAGCCATTTCACCCAAGATAAATATGGGGCTGTCTTGATGACAAGAACAGGGTCATAACAGGCCATTGAGGATTCACTGACCAGGCCTACCAGTTCCCAGTGGTTGCCACAGAGGCAGAGAACAGGACTACCCTGCTGTACCTGAATGAGGAAAAAAGATAAGCCGTATTTATGTGGGACAAACGGGCAGACAAACATAAATCGTAAGAATATATTAAATATATGTAACATAAGTTATATGTAAATATATAATATATAAATTATAAAATGTATGGCTACACTTTTGTCATAAATAATATCTGTATATTATATACATATTATCAATAAATACATTGAAATAGATAAGATTTATATATTTTTCTGCATATATCCATATGACATGGTGAAAAATAATAAATGTTACCTGGTACATACTTCATAAAGCTCCAGAATAACTTACACACACATAATTGTAACTCCATTTAAAGGAGAAAAACTAAATTACAAAGGATATTTAGAGAAAACTCCCACGTTCTAAATAGCAATTACATATTCAACATTCTTTATTTGGATATCACTTATTCCCTTTGCTGAGTATTTCTAGGCAGGGCAAACTTACACAATCATATGTAATGACTGTGTTTATCCTTATCACTCCACGTCATTACTCTGGTTCAAGTTGTCCTCATTTATTTTCAAACCATCGTCATTTCTGCTATTCTCTCATACCCAAACTTATTCCATGCTTTGTTCCTCCTGGCAGGCAGGATGATACTCAGAGTAAAATCCAAAGGTGTTGTTAATTAGTTTCTGATCTCAGCTCAACATTTTTCCTTTGTTCATTTTGCTACCATCATATTTGTTTCATTCTTCACGGAAATTTTTCCACAGTAGTATCCTTTGCCTGGAATTGGCTTCCCTCATGGGATTTACTTGGGTTGATTTCTCAAGGGCTGTAAGTTTTTGGTCAAATAGAACATTTTTAAAGATCTTCTGCATTTCTCCTATTTTAACAGCCCATCTTCATTATTTTCTTGGGAAACAATTGTTAGCTTTTGAGTAAGCTTCATGTGGATAAGGATAATTATATGTTTTTTTTAAACTGCTGCATCTTAGTATAGCACCAAATCATGTTTAGGCAATCAATATTTGATGAATGAATGATTCCTTATTGTTTTTGCAGTTCATGCCAGACCATTTTGTGGGAATAAATGTGAAGAGTACAAAGGTACTTTAATAGACTTTGTTGGTTAGATTTCTAAATAAATCTGGCCTCTTGAATTTAATTTTAAAAGCCATCTTTCATTCCACCTTCCAGAACAGGAAATATTTGATTCTTCTAAAATACATTTTTTTTTTTTTTGCATTAAAATCTTTCTGTGACTCCAAGGACTTCTACAACTGAGTCCAGGCACCATTACTTCATAATTGGTCCAAAGCAATTTTCTTTTCTCTTTTTTTAAATATTTTTCTTAGCATCATGTGCCCCTTACAAATTTTACCACTCAAATATTTTCTATGCATTGAATGGTCATTACATTTGCACATCTTATTTCTATTATGAAGAGCTACTTTCCTCTCAAAATTTTAAGTATGCCCTTCTTCTATCCAAATGTAGATATAATTGTTATCTCCACTGTTCACAATAAAGATTTCTATAAGAACATTAACAAAATTATATTTTTACTAAATTACTGCACTACTCTCTCCTATCAAAACATAAACTCTGGTGACCGGGCCCAGAAAATCAGGATTTTCTAAGAACTGGGACCAGGCCTATTTCCTCTATGTACCCTATCAATTTGTAATCTACCACGCGGTGGTTACCTTGTCTTTCTTAATTTCAAATTTCTCAAATATTGGTTTCAACGCTTTGGTCTTTTGGGCTTGACAAAGTTTTGGCAATATGTTTATTAAGAAGAATTTGATATCACCCATATCCCTTTTCCACTACAAATTTTAACATCTTCCTTATTTGTAAATTTCAAACATTTTTATTTTTGCCTCTCACTTTTTTTGCCTTAAATTTCTTTGTAGCCATTTGTGACTTCTTAAATTTTATCTGTTACAAACTAAGTATTACTACATGTAGTATATAACACAAATATTACTACATATCTTCTAGGTTGAGCGTTGGGAAAAAAGTCATGATACTCTTTTAAAATATATATTGGTAGCAGGTACTCCTCATCTCTAACTCAGTTACAATATTTTTGTAGCTTCAGGATGGTGAGATAATAATTACACCTCATAACTGAAGACTTTTAAGTACTCAGTTTGTATTTGTAAAACTGACTTCCATTTGTATTCTAACAAACCAATCCAAGGATAACCTGTTCTTCCCATTGCCTCGAATATATTTTAGCAAATTTTCTAATTCTGAAATTTCATTGATGAAAATATTCCTGCTTTATTTGTGACCTTAAGAATAAATATATCTTTGAATATTTTTTGACATAATGTATGTATGATTATATAATCACATAAACATTACACCTGTGGATTGCATGTGAAAGTAAAGAAACTTTCTTTTTTATTAAGGGAGGAAGAGTCAACATGTTATCGAACGCTCTTAAATTTTTAAGTGTACAGTGTAAGATTGTTAACTATATACACTAGGTTGTTCAGCAGATCTCCAGCACTTATTCATCTTGCATAAATGAACTTGTATCCATTTTACATTTGACATATATTTTTACATCTCCCCCCAATGGTAACTCTGCCCTTATACAGTAAGTACCCAGCAGTCTCCTTGTGGCTGACTCCAGATGCATAAGTTGTTACTTTTAGTTAGGTGGATATATTGATGGTGGCAGAATGAGAGGTCCAGCAGCTTAACTGACAGCTTTTTGATACTGGTTCCAAAGTTATTGTGGTCTGAGGGAATAGAGATAGAAAGGACTATGAGATATGGGTTATTATATTCCTATGATTTACTACTAGGTTGGTACAACTTTCAATCTTTCAATCACAAAAAATTACTGAGATAACTCTGACTTCTCCTTTCCTTCCATCTAATCTCATACATACTTATTTCATACTTTCTTGTATTTTTTAGCTGTTCCTAAATCCCTCTTAATAGAACACAGAATATTATAACCCATGATATTGTCACTTTTCCTTCTTTCCTCCATGTGAAGTGGAGTAATATGGCCTTAATTATTTACAAGATTTTTTAACATCCTATTTTTGCACTGTTTTGCTTTGTTTTTTCTATATCATTATATGAGCTACATTTATGATATGACAGAACATGACACTTGAGCTTACTCTGATATTGGTATACCCTGCAGTGTCTGTACTGGCAGTTATAACAGCTCTTCCAGAAGATGTTATAAGTGTGATAAAGTGGTATTCCCCCCACCCTGATAGGGTACTGTAGCAGGATGACTCCTATGTCTCCTTTGACTGGATCCATTCCAACTTGTGGACCAAAACTGGGGTGCAGGCATATTGTATGGCCAAGTAAGATATCTTCTTGGTCAATGACTGCTGAAATGTCAGAGTCCAAATGTTTCCTAAAGGAATAGAAAAGTACAGAAGAGCATAATGAAATTAGACTGAGAAAAACATTTCATTAGCTTCATTTAACCTGAAATGTTAATGTAATCCAACAAATTTCTCTTAACATCCCTGTAAAATGATGCTCTACATTGCAATAGAATTTGACTTTTAGAACTCCAAGCTTCATTTTTAATATGTTATTTTCCAACAACAAAGTCCCTTGAATGCGTCACTAACCAATGCAAATAAAATTAATTTTGACAAAACAAATATAAAGTATATATGTAACTATGATCCCTTTATCGCGATTCTAGATGTACTTACAGTTTATTCAGACAGCTGGCTGTGGAGAGGATCCACCACTGACTCAGAATAATGCCCTGGCAGTTTTCAGCCAGGGACACTAGCCATGGGATGTTGCTGGATGCTGTCAATGGGGCAACCGTTGGGGTCAATGAGCTTAACCACTGCTTTTGAGAATTGGGTACTAAAAGGCCAGATAGGGAGGAGAGGAGGTAAATATAACATGATAAACAACATCTTGCTGAATGATTATTGATATTTGTCATCCTAACTTTCATTTGTTGAAGATGTGAAATAAGAGAATATAGAGAAGAATGAGAAACATAAATAAAAGTGGCAAAATGTAAGACTAGATGAAAGACAAACATGATAAGAAGTAAGAAATGAAATAAACATCAAGGAGAAAAACAGAAGATATTTTAAAAAGTTAAGGAAAATAAAAAATATTTCCCCAGTAATAACACAAACAGAGGAGAAAAAAATCCCAATTATCTGTAACTTACCACCACAGCAGTGAAAAAACAGTCCCCAAAACTGATAGAAGCAAAGTGGAGATCTCATGTTGGCTCAAGTGGATGTGAATGCAAGATAGGGTTCTAGTCGAGTAGTTGCCAGGGTTGGGATTGAAATTATAGCATATAGAATGTCTGACATCGTAATACCTACTTATGAGATAAGTGCCTTCTTCTATTATGTTCACCCAACAAGAAATGTTTCCCATATTTACTCAAGTTAAATGTAACTTAAATATTGAAACAAACTTTTATTTAGTTCAATATTGACTTTCATTTTTGGAGTGAGAAAATGAAATACCCCATTCCCACACTTTGTAAAGAATATAATCTCTCTGGCTTTACCATGTAGCTTTACGTACCTGCCACATATACATACTAATTAAAAGAATTAGTTCCACATGATCTAACACAGAAGTTGATGAAATACTAAACAATGATAGTTTAAAATAACTTACAAATCAGTATGAAAATGATAGAAACTACAATCGTAGAAAATTAACTCAAGAGCTACAAACACTTCTCTCTGATGACAATATTGGGCAAAGAGCAACAATTCAATAATATTTACCTACTCTCATATGGAGTGTGCCATAAGTTGAACACATAAATCTGAGGACAAGAAGCCTTGGCCTGCCTAAGTTTTTTAATTCAGTGGAGGAATATATTAGTTAAGGTTAGTTTCTGCTGGACTGGACAGAAAATATAAATCAATTATATAAGAATAAATATATATTTCATATGATAGGAGTCGTGAGATACCTGTGAAGTCAGCTTCATGAATTTATCTGAGTTCTTTCTATCTTTCTGGTCAGCAATTTTATTATTTGAATTCCATTCTGACAATGCCTAAAAAATGCTTTATCTCTACCATGTCCTTGTTCAAAACACCAATTAAAAACAGAGAAAAGAGGGCAAAGGCAAAATCTAATGTCTTCCATTTAAGTCTTTATTCCATTTTGAGTCTGTTTTTGTGTATGGTATAAGGAAATGGTCCAGTTTCATTCTTCTGCATGTGGCTGCCCAATTCCCCAACACCCTTTAGTGAAGAGACTGTCTTTTTTCCATTGAATATTCTTTCCTGTTTTGTCGAAGAATCGTTGACAACAGAGGTGAGGGTCCATTTCTGGGCTCTCTATCCTGTTCCATTGATCTATGTGTCTGTTTTTGTGCCAATAGCGTACTGTCTTGGTGACAGCTTTGTAATAGAGCTTGAAGTACGGAATTGTGATGCCGCCAGCTTTGCTTTTCTTTTTCAAGATCGCTTTGGCTACTTGGGAGCCTTTTCTGGTTCCATACAAATTTTAGGTTAGTTTGTTCTAGCTCTGTGAAGAGTGCTGGTGGTATTTTGATAGGGACTGCATTAAATGTGTATGTTGCTTTGGGAACTATGGGCCTTTTAATAATGGTTTTTATTCCTATCCATGAGCATGGAACATTTTTCCATTTATTGGTGTCCCTTTCAATTTTTTTCAGGAGTGTTCAACTTTTGCAGAGTACAGATCTTTTTCCTCTTTGATTAGGTTTATTCATGGGTATCTTATGTTTTTTGGTGTAATTGTAAATGGGATCAATTTCTTTTTTTAAATTTACTTTTTTATTATGTTCAGTTAGCCAACATATAGTACTCATTAGTTTCTGATGTAGTGTTCAATGATTCCTTAGATGCCTATAACGCCAAGTGCTCATCATACCTGCCCTCCTTAGTACTCTAGAGAAGAACACAAGCAGCAACCTCTTGAAACTTGGTCATATCACCTTCTTACTAGACACATTTCTGGGGGCAAGGGAAACAAAACCAAAATGAACTTTTGGGTCTTCATCAAGATACAAAGTTTCTGCACAATGAAGGAAACAATCAACAAGCCAAAAAGGTAACCAATGGAATGGGAGAGGATATTTACAAATGACATATCTGATAAAGGGTTAGTATCCAAAATCTATAAAGAAATGATCAAACTCAACACCCAGAAAATAAGAAATCCAGTTAAGAAATGGGCAGAAGACATGAACAGATATTTTTCCAAAGAAGACATCCAGACGGCCAACAGACACATGAAAAGAACCTCATCATCAGGGAAATACAAATGAAAACTACACTGAGATATCACCTTACACCTCTCAGAATGGCTAACACAAGAAACAGGTGTTGGTGATGATGCAGAGAAAGGGGAACCCTCTTACACTCTTTGTGGGAATGCAAACTGGTACAGCCACTCTGGAAAACAGTACGGAGTTTCCTTAAAAGGTTAAAAATAGAGCTACCTTATGACTTAGCAATTGCACCTCTAGGTACTTATCCGAAAGACATAAAAATACCAATTAACAGAGGCACATCCACCCCAATGTTTATAGCAGCATTAAATTCAAAAGCCTAACTATGGAAAGAGCCCTAATGTCCCCTGAGTAATGAATGGACAGGGAAGATGTGGTATACATACAATGGAATATTATCTGCCATCAAAAATAATGAATCTTGCCGTTTGCAATGATATAAATGGAACTCGAGGGTATTATGCTAAGCAAAATAAGTCAGTCATATGTGGAATTAAGAAACAAAACAGATGAACACAGGGGAAGGGAAAAAAGAGAGGGAGGCAAACATAGTAGTTAAACTATAGAGAACAAACTAGGGTTGTTGGAGGGGAGGTGGGCTGAGGATGAGCTAAAAGGGTGATGAATATTAAGAAGGGACTTGTGATCAACACTGGGTGTTATATGTAAGGGATGAATCACTTCCTGAAACCAATATTACACTCTATGTTAAATAACTAGAATTTAAATAAAAACTTAAAAAAAACTAATGTCTTCCAGCAGATGAAACTCAATAAGTCATCTTTTCCTGTATTTCCACAGCAACCCCACTGTTTGTTTTTCCTTCCCTCTTTCACTATTCTGTGAAAGGCACTACTGTAATAATTTAAGCTTTATGATAGCTCTCAAAATGTTTTAAAGATAACTTTTATATTAACAATTAGTAAAAATGAGAGCACAATGTTTAATAATGAATAATGGATAAATTGATTTTAAAATGCTATTAAACTAATGCTTACATTGAAATCTGCGTGAGGAATACAATTAAGCAAACAAAATAGGACAAGGAATAGAGTGCCTACTGTTTGTTTAGATGCCTAAATGAGGAAATAAAACATGCAGTGTCCAAGACATTTAACGAAATCCAGTGTAAATGAGTAAAAATGAGAGTGGAAGCAACATAAAGCTACAGAGGAAGATATTTACCCAATATTAACAAATCTATAATTTGTTTGGTGTGTTTGCAGGTGCCCGGGTATGTGTGTTTGTGAGGCCCTGTGTGCGTACCAGTGCGGAGGGACCCTGAGTGTTTATGTGTTGTGTGTGTGTGTTTGCATGCCGACGTATGTGTTGATGTGTGTGTCCAAGTGTGCATGCTTGAGTGCCACAGAACTTGTGAGTTGGTGGGTGTTGCCTGAGTGTGTGTTTGCACATGGATGGGTGTGTGTAGGGGTGACCATTTGCACATACCTGTGTGGAGACACCATGTGTGGTCCTATTTCATTTGTGTGTGTGTTTGCATGCGTGTGTATGTGTGTATGTGTGTGGCGATGTGTGAGTGCCTGTGTGCCGGTTACAGTGTGTGCTTCCCGGTGTTAGGTGTGTGTGTGTGTCATGTGCACGGCCGTGTGTGTTCCTGGCAATTGTGCATGCCTGTGTACTAGAGATCAAATGTGTTGGGTGTGTGTTTCCTGAGTGTCTTTTCCTGTTTGTGTGGCCAAGTGTGCATGCTTGTATGCGGGGACTATGTATTTGTTGTCTTTGATTCCCAGTGCACGTGAATGTGTGTGTGCATTGGAGCAGAAACCTGTCTGGCTGTCTGGGCAAGGCCATGGGTGTATGGTGTGTATGTGTGTTTTCAGGCACACCTCGGTGTGTGACTTTCTGCGGTGCTAGGTATGTATGGACATGTGCCAGAGACCTTTCAAGTGAGTGTTGAGTGTATGTGTGCTTGCATGCGCGAGGGTGTCTGTGTGTTTCTCTGTGTTTGCAGGCCGTTGGGTGTCTGTGTGTGTCTCTGTGTTTGCAGGCCCTGTGTGTGTGTGTGTGTGTGTGTGTGTGCGCACATCTGTAGCCACCTGTTCATGCCTCTGTGTTGGAGATTGTGTGCGTGTTTGGTGTGTGTGTATTGCATTAGCACGTGTGTGTGTGTTTGCGAGGTCATGTGAGCACACATGTGTCCCGAAAAAACGTATGGGTGTGTGTGATTTGCATGTATGTGTGTTAGCATGAGCTCATGTGTGGGTGTGCGTGTTTGAGGGTGCACGATCAGAGGTGTATGCCTGTGTGCTGAAGATTCTGTGTGTTTCTTGAGTGTCTGTGTGCTGTATGGACCGTGTGTGTGTGTCTGTGTGTGTGTGTGTCTGTGTGTGTGCGTGTCTGTGTGTGTGTGTGTATGTTGTTCTGGGGCCAATTGTGTATTCTTCTGTACTGGAGACCGTTCGTGTATGTTGTGGGTATGGGGTTACATGTGCAAAAGTGTGTGTGTGTATTGGGAAGCTCACT
Source organism: Eumetopias jubatus (assembly GCF_037043125.1). Taxonomy (NCBI): domain Eukaryota; kingdom Metazoa; phylum Chordata; class Mammalia; order Carnivora; family Otariidae; genus Eumetopias; species Eumetopias jubatus. The sequence goes on from NW_028274978.1 coordinate 224,979, forward strand.
GCACATGCCTGTGAACCAGAGACTTTGTGTCACGTGAGTGTGTGCGTGTGCGTGAGCACGTGCATATGTGTGTGTTGGAGCGGCTCAGTGTGCATTCCTCTGCGACACAAAACGTGTGTTTCTGTTACTTGTGCGTATCCTGAGTGCAGGAGTGTGTAAATGTGTCTGTGTGAGGGCCAATTGTGAATGCATGTGTGCCTAAGACCGTGTGTATTTGCTGTGCGTGTGTGTGTGTGACTTTTTGGGTGGAGGGGGGTGTGTGTGCTAGTGCCGGGCCAAGCATGTATGGCTGAGCTAGATACCGTTTGTGAGTGTTGCGCATGTGCTTGCGAGTGCAGCCGGGTGTGTTTGCACGGGCAAGTGTGCATGCCTGTGAGCAGGACACGTGTGTTTGTGTCTTATGTGATCTCAGTGTGTGTCCATGCACAGGTGTGTGTGGGAGTGGACATGTGCAGCCAACATGCATTCCTGCGGGTTGCAGATTGTGTATTTCTGCACATGTGTGTGTGAGAGAGAGAGTGGTGCCTGTCTGCATGGGTTTGTGTCTGTGCGTGTGTGCGGCCATCTTCTATCTGCTGGGTCAAGCCCGGGTGTGTGGGTGAGTGTCCTGTGTGTGTGTTTCCATGGGCTTGTGTCTGTGGTGCCTGTCTCTGTGTGTTTCCAGGCACATGTGATTATGAGTGTGAGCGGCCAGTGGCACATACCTGTGTGTCGAGACTATATGCGTGTATGTTGTGTGTCCAAGCGTTTGCATGTGCACACGTGTGTATATGTGCGTGTGTAGGCCCCAGTCAGAAAAGGAGAGGGACTGCGGGATTTCCAGCTCTGCGGATTATGGAGAAAGGGGCAAGAGGCCGAGGGTAGCCATGTCCCTCCGGACACACAGGCCTCGTGTGCATTTGTGTTTCTTCAGGAATCTGTCTCCCCTCTCGATGCCCAGATGCACAGGGCCCAAGGCAAGGAGGGAGGGGCTGGAGTTGTCAGGCGGGTGTTAGGCACACCACCCATCCGTGCTGATTGCACAGATGGTTTCAGGTGTGGGCAATAGCTAGGGGTTTCAGTCTCCTTCCTGGGCCGCACACCTCTTGTTGTGTGTGTGTGTGTGTGTGTGTGTGTGTATGTTGTTCTGGGGCCAATTGTGTATTCTTCTGTACTGGAGACCTCTCACCTTCCCGCCCCGACAAGGGCAATGCCAGAAGTCTGTCATTGCACAAATGTCACCTGGGACTGGGAGTGGACATGGACAGCATCCACATGAAGGGCGAACAGATAAAAACTAGGGTCCAAAGACCATGGGTGCGCATATGAAATCCACTCTGGTGGAAACGTGTGGAGACCCAGTCGGGCACTGTACCTGTAGATATGTGCACGCTTCTCCCACCTGAGACGGGGGGAGGGGGGCTGTGTGAGGAGCCCCTTCTTGTCGGTGATGCCTGGAGCCAGGCTTCCATTGGCACCGGACCCACGGCCCCAAGCCTACTTTGCAGGCTCGAAACCACACTTGGACATCTCTCACTACATTTGTCGGCCAGCTCTGGGGTTGTGATGGCCCGGCTTGATGTTCCACTCACGGTCTGACCCGGCGGACCCAGAGAGGGGAAGGCTAGGGAGGATGCATTCTCCTCTGCAGTCCAGACGAGTCGGGAACCCCTGCCCTGGGCATTCTTGCAGTTGGCAGAATGCAACGGAAGACAGTCCGTTGCTGGTGGTGGAGGCGTTTGTGCTGCCTGTCGCCTGGGAGCCGTCCTCAACTCCTTGCCGCCGGGCCTTCCAAAGAGTGGGCACTGAGGTCACCAAACGGGCAGACAGCATCCACCTGGGGATGGATGGTGGACAACATCCCTCTGCCGTCCTCTCCACAGGGATGTTGCAGACTTCCTCTTCATAGAGGGGCATCTGGGTCCCCTTTGCTGTATGCTCTTGGCTCCAGGAAAAGGCATGCGTCCCTCTGTCCCCCATGGCAAACACACTGTGTGTCTGTGAGACTGTGTGAGGGTGTGTTTGTGTGGGCACTCAACCTGGCACCTTTTCGAGGATCACCGGACTGGCTGCCGGTCCCAGAGGGGGAGATGACTTTGATTTCCTGGGAAAGGAGCTGCTCCGAGACTCATCTGCATCTTTCTTCCTGAAGCCTTTAGGTTCCAGAGGCCGTGTGGCCAGAGGGGTCAGAGAAAGAGCACCGGAAGCCAAAGTCAGAGAGGAGGACGGAGAGGAGAGCGTGAGGAAAGGACAGGCGGACCGGTGGACAGAGAGCTCTTCCTCGCTCGTCTCCTGACCAGCAAAGGACATGCACTGGGACAAACTGTAGCCGCACATTTCCCCCGAGCAGGCAGACGGTTTCGGGGCCTCTGTCTCCTGGAATCGCACGATGACTACTCCAGGGCCTGGGCTGACCATTTCCACGCACACTGGACCAGGCTTCCCGGTGGTGCACACAGTGTCCCGAGTCTCAGAGGAGTCTATTCGGGAAGGGCGAGGGACAGCTTCGCATTGTTGGTAGAAAATCCAGGCAGAGGGCGCGCCCGACGAGGCCGCGGCAGGGGCGTGGGCGGGGTGGTGGGGTGCGGATGGTGTTGGGGGGCGGCGTGGGGGTGCGAGGGTTGGGGTCGGTGCAGCTGGGACCCCGAGGCCACCCCCGAGGAGGCGCACCGGCGGGCTCCCTTGCTGGATGGCTGTCTCCCGTGGGGGCGAGAGGCGGGGCCGGCGGCGGCCACGCCCACCACCGTGAGACTACTTGGACCCGGGGGCCGGCCCGCGTCCTGGGCGTGGCTCAGGGACTCCATCCCGCCAGGGCCGCACGGGTGCCCCGGCCAGGTCGGCCCCTTGGACACCCGGCCCCAGGCCCTTGTGCGCATGCGTCCCAGAGTCCGGCAGCCTCGGGGAAGAGACCGTTATCGGTCGCCGCCCCTGGGCGCCGGACGGAGCCCCACCTGCCGAGCCGCTTGCGGAGGCCTGCGCTCACACCTCCAGCCTTTCCCTCGCAGCTGCCCCAGCGAGGCAGGGTCCGGGGGTAGCGAGGTGGGGTCCGGGGGAGGCGGGGCGATCCCCAGAATCCTGAACCCGCCTCAGTCGGGGAAGGGGCCGGTCACGAGGTGTCTGTGCCCGGGGATAGAGGCCCCCGGGGCGAGCCGGGGGCGCAGAAGGCCCTAGGTGTGGGGATGGCCGACGAGGCTGTGCGGGAAGGGGAGGAGCGATGGGAGAGAGAGGATGCCATCCTGGTGGTGGAGCTGGTCCTAGTGGGGGCTGACCTGAGGTTGGTGCTGCAACTGGCCGTGTTGGAGGGGGAGGACGGAGAGGACGAGGAGGACACGGAGGAGGACACGGAGGAGGTAGACGAGGCTGACACGGAGGAGGAAGACGAGGCTAGGGAGGTTGAGGAGTCGGAGGAGGAGGGGGAGGGGGAGGAGGAGGAGGAGGAGGCTGACAAGGCTGTGGAGGAAGAGGGCGACGAGGCTGTAGTGGCTGAGCAGGAGCAGGGGGAGGAGGAGGAGGATGTGGACAGGGAGGAGGAGGGGGAGCCTGAGCATGCTGAGAAGGAGGAGGCTGAGGAGGCTGAGGAGGCTGAGCAGGAGCCAAGGGCGGAGGAGAAGCCCGAGGAAGAGGAGGAGGTGGAGGGGCCTGAAGAGGCTGAGCAAGAGGAGGGGGAGGAACAGGCTGAGGAGCAGGCTGTTGTGGAAGAGGCTGAGGTGGAGGAGGCTAAGGAGGAGCATGTTGGAGAGGAGGTGGCTGAGGCAGAGGAGGCTGGGGAGTGCGAGGAGCCTGAGGAGGGAGAGGAGGCTCAAGAGGCTGAGGAGGAGGCTGAGCACGAGGACCAGAGGGAGGAGGGCCAGAAGGAGGAAGAAGGGGCGCAGGAGCTGCAGGAGAAGCAGAAAGGGGAAGAACAGCCACAGGGGCGGCGGGGTCCGATCCCGTCCCCGCTCGAGGCTCTAGAGGCCTTGCAGTCAGAGCTGGAGCCCGAGAATAAACAAGCCAGCAGGTCCTCCTCTCGGCTCAGACTGAGCTATTGTCGGAGGCGGCAGCGTCACCTGGAACACCGAAGCGCCCTTATCCGGGGCATCCCTGGCTTCTGGGCCAAGGCTGTATCCTTGACGCTGTCATGGAGGAACCCGGATGTGGCCGGGCTAGAGCAAGAGGAACTGAAGGGAGGGGGCCGTTGAGTATCCAAATACATCGGTTGGAGAACCCCCCTCAACCCCAGCCACACCCCCGGCCGCGCCGCGGTGTGGGGGCCACGCTCATGCCCTGGTGATCCCGACAGCCTCAACATCCTCGTTCTGGTGGGGGTGGGGCCTGTGGGCCTCAGAGTGCTCTTGATGTCGCAAGAGGCACTGGAAGACCAGTGGGGGAGTAGGAGCAGAAGTCCAGCTGAGAATTAGGAATTAGGAGTCGCTGCAGGGCTTCTTCTCACAAAACAGCTGCAGGCAAAGCTCGGGTTCCCCTCGGGGTAACGCAGCAGGCCAGTGGCTGTGAGTGCCCACCTGCTCAGCCTGAGGCAGGAACGTGTGCTTGTCCGGAGATGAGCTAGTTGTGTCTGGCTGTCAGCACAGGAGGATGAGCTGGGGAGGGGGGTGTGGGGCGGGAGGGGTGGTCTCTCAGGATGCACAGCTTCCTGTGTGAGTGCCGAGATCTGCAGCATCCCCTGTGGGGACCCAGCGGGCCTTGACGCAGCCCGTGGGGAGGGAATGCAACCCGGGGAAGCAGACGGGAGGCCGTGCCCGGCCGCTGTCCAGACTTGCTCTGTTGTTGTAGCTCTTTCATCTCCAGCCCTCGGAGGGTCCTTGACTCACAGCAGTTTGTGAACCACCCCCAGATGTCAGCCGTGATCAGTAAGGAAGATGAAGGCCTCCTTGGCTACATGACGGATTTGAAGGTGTGGCGTGGCAGACTGAGACCGGGGCGGGGGACGGGAGTGGGGAGCGTGCTGAAGTGATCCATCTCTGAAGTCAGGACGGGGAGGTTCTGCTGGACAGAGATTTCACCCCCGTCTCCCCCACTCTGCCACCCGGCAGGTGGAGGATCTCAGGTTTCCCCGTGATTGCCGCCAGATCCTGCTCTTCTTTCGCAAGAACCCCTACTTCCGGAATGAAGTCATTGTGAAGGAGTATGTCCTCAGCGCTGCTGGTAAGAGGCCGCCGCCTGGATGGGCGGCCACAGGGACAGGAGGGGGGTCGAACCCGATTCTTTACCCGGTGCCTTCTCACATCCTTGTCTTCCGGCAGGGTACGGGCCTTTTCATTCCACTCCCATCCAGTGGCACCAGGATTATGAACAGGAGGCCTACAGTCGCAGGGACCACAACACCAGTCTTAACTTCTTCAACTGGTTCTCTGACCCCAGCTTTGCCAGCTCTAGCAGGATAGCCGAGGTGGGGCCCTGTGACAAAGAGCGGGAAGGACCCTGCTGGGCTCCCCGGCTGCTTGGGATGGGCCTCTGAGCCCTGCCCCGTTTCCCCTGCCAGATCATCATCGACGACCTGTGGCCCAACCCCCTGCAGTACTACATGAGGAAGAAGGCCCCAGGAGAGGGAACCGAGAGGAGGACAGGTGAGGGACCCAGGGTGTGGATGCCGAAATGTGCGCCATGGGGCTCCGTGGAACCATGGCTCCACCAATGGAGAACCTGAGGCTCAGAGGAACTCTCCAACGCAGGGGCCCCGGGTCAAAAGGGCATCACCGTCAGAGAGGGAGATTGGACAAGTGCAGTGCCAAACGGCTTCTGCCTGGGGAATCTTGAGGCAGGCGGGGCCAGGCAGCATCCATGAGCAGAGCTGGAGAGGCAAAGGCGGCTCGGCAGCTGCACTTGGGGGAATTGTCATTCCGGGGCCATGAGCCCCAACCTCAGGTCTCCTAGCACCGCCTTACACTTAGGCCCACCAAAGTTGCCTCCCGTCATGCTTGGCAGAGACGTGTGGGTATCCTGGCGCAAAGGCTCACCCCGCCGCCCCGTCACCTTTCTGTGTTGGTCTGGACACCACCGTTGAACCCTTCATTTCCATAGGCAGCTCCTTTCCTCCCGCCCCCAGGCACACCGAAAGCACTGGCCAGGGTGCACAGATTAGTTGAATACATGGGTGGAGGAAAGGTAAGGCGATCACAGTCAGCAGCAGGGAGTGGCATGGGAGAGGGACCGCCGTTCCCAGGGAGGGCCTTCAAACCCTGAAGCAACCTTACCTATGGCCCAGAGAAGGTACACACGGGTCTCCTCCTGAGTGCGTGTGTATCTGTCTGCGTCTCGGTGTGTCTGACCCTCCCAGGGAGCATCAAGAATTTGAGATGAATATGAGGGAGCATCGCACTTGACCGAAGCCAGTCCAGAAGCTTCAGATGCTCAGGCCAGTTCCTCTGCGCAGGAAGTAACCGAAGACTGGTGCGGGGGCGAAACATGGGGCAGATTGAGGCCCCAGGAGCCCTGGAAAAACATTGAAAGGTTGATAAACAAGGTCAAGTGTGCTTTGTGTGTGTGAACGCGCGTGTGCGCTGGCGCTCGGGTGTGCGCGCTCCCCTTTGGGGATGGGGGTCGGGGGAGGGCCTGAGCACATCGGCCTCATGTGGGTGTTTGACTTCTCTGCCTGGGCATTGCCGGCCCGTGGAATGGCTCGGCCTGTATGCTTGCCCAGAGGGCTAGGTCACACATGCGTGGGGACTGCATCCCAGGGGGCAGAGGTCCTTCCCCTGGAGGTGCGGGGGTGCTGGGCAGGGAGCGGAAATGAGACCAAGGCCCGCTCCCTGGGGCTCATCTCTTCCCTGGAGAAATGAGGACGTTCAAGGAAAGGGAGCGACGAGCCAGGGCCAATGTGTGTAGGACCCAGGTTCAGTGGATGGAGATGACAGTCGTCCAGGGATGCTCCCTGGTGGGTGACCTCAGACACATTCACTGCAAACGCCACGGGGGAGGCGGGGGGAGAACCCAAGGTTCATTACTCAGTTGAGCGGGCGCTGGAGCTCTTCCTGGGCCTAGGAATGCGCACAGGCTCTTGCTGACACGGTCAGCCTCTCAGAAGCAGCAACGATGATAGTGAGTGTGGGTCAGGCCTGATGGCGGGACGCTGGGAGAGGGGACAGAGTGAGGTGGGAAGGTAGGAAGGATGGCACTCTCAGTCGGGCACAGGAGCCAGGGCGAGCGTCTAATCTGTGGGGAAAGACACGCATACACACACACACACGCACAGATGCACACTCAGGGGCACAATCACTCACCCCCCATACGGACACACTCTTTCAGGCACTCCCACACACTGACACCCACACTCACTCTCACTCACCGCCCCACCCACACTCCTTCACTGACCCACATCCCCTGACATACGCCCACTCGGTCCCTCACTCAGGCACCCACTCACTCAGGCCCCTCCCCCACAGGCTCCTTCAGTCACATGTCCTGACACTCACACACTGACGCACCCAAGCTCCCCCAGAATCCCTAGGCCCCTGTTTCCCTAGGGCCCTCGTTTGGGGTCCGCCAGAGTGCAGAGAGTCAGAGGGGAGGGGCGGGGGTAGCACGATTGGTAAGTGCAAGGGACGGGCCACTCACCCGTGTGCTTTCTGTCCCATGATGACTCTGGGGCTGATATCCCTTAGCCTTCTGTGCGTCGGTCCATGGAAAGACCTGGAGCATACAGAGCAGCTGTCTAACGCCACACCCAGGAGGCGGTGAGGTGAGCCACTGGGGTGGTCTTCCCCCAAGCGGACGTCTGCTTTCCTGAGATGCCTCTGCCTGGGGAAGCTGGCAGACGACCGAGTCCGCTGCCAGTAGAGTGGGGAGATGTGAGCGTTTGCCCCACGAGGCTCTTCTCCATCCCCAGCTAAAGTGGCTGCAAGGCAGCAGCCCTGAGGGTGACGGACGATACTAATATTCCTGCCCCCCACCGCGCCGCACCCTGTGAAGCTCCCCGCTCCACAACTTCCGGGAAGTACGGCGGCTCTTTCCCAGAGGAGGGTTTGGCAGTCAAACAGCACGGATGCTGCTTGTCCCTTTCAGTATGCAGGACAGATCGCCTATCCAGCGTCAGGTTGTGGATTTGATGATCTGTAGGACCTAGCCTTGCCCCTTCCAGGGTGGGAAGAGGCGCCTGAGGCTCTAGGAGGGAAGGCTTGGCTCTCTCAGACTACGGGGAGACTGGCCTTCTCAGCTTCTTGGTCTGTAAATGCCGGGGTACCCGCCAGCTGGCCATTGGCTCCGCTTGTGCAGGTCAGATGAAAGTGTGACCTCAAAATCCGCAGCGGGACCAGGATAGCTCCCATGTTGGCGCACGGTCTGAGGGTTGTCCTAGGCTGGGCCGTTTTGGTGGACCGCAGGGTGTTCCTCTACACTTGTGCGGTTTGCTCGGGTGTTGCTGAGGACGTAAAGATTGGGGGGAGAGTTGGGCATAGGGGCCCCCACCTCTCAGCATCTCTGGCCAGCGCTCGGGCAACGGCGTGACGTTGAGGCCCGGCCCGGAGAGAAGGGTGAGGCGGGGGTGGGGGGGCGGATGCTTTGGGAGATCAGGGAGCCCCAGATGTCAGGAGTCAATTGGATGCTGAGGGCGTCAGGGCCAGGGTCCCCAACAGGAAAGCGGGGAGCCGGGACAGCTCAGACAAAACTGTGCTGGCGTCCCGTTTGACCGCTTGGATAAGACCATGAGAGCATCCTGTCTAGCAGGCTCTGCAGGGGTGACCTTTCCAGCACGACCCAAAACCAAGCCACTAACCATGACACATCCGTCGCCGTCACGAGCTGAGGCACTTAGTCTCGAGATGTCGGCCCACAAGACCCATCATCACGGTAGACGGGGGCGTGATCCAAGCCCTGATTGGCAACACTTTGGCAACAAATCCACAGGCGGTCCACACTCAAGGTCCTGGAAAGAGCTTATAAGAAACCCTAAGTCTGAACGGGAACCCAGCAGCCTTCTCAGGGACTTTTGTACTCTGGCTCAATAAACTTTCCCTGCTGCCCAGTGCTCTTCGTCTGGTCTACCTCTTCCTTCCTCGAAGCAGCGCGGCCAAGACCCCAGGCACTAAGGGAACAAAACTCCTGTAACCCAGAGTGCAGTCTGATCGGAGAGGACCGCCTCAGGAATTCATGAGCGTTCTGGCTCCATGGTTCTGAAGCACGTGCTTCAGTCCCTGGCCTCTCTGGGTCTTCGAGTTCTTCTCTGCGTAAAGGGTGGATCGCGGGCGTCCCACTTTGCCCGTGTTTCTGTGTCTTCCTGAGCGTGCCTTGCCTTGGTGTGTCTTGGCCTGGCTCTGCCTGTGCCGTCATGTCTCGGTTCTCGCATCCGCGCCTGAGCCCCGGACGGGCACACCTGCGCCCCCATAAGTGCCTTGGGCTTTGCGAGTCTCGCTGCTTTGCTCCAGCTGCCGGGCTGTTGACCTGACTTGGGTCTGTTGTGAGAGTTCCTGTCTCTGAGTCTGTCTGCCTGTGGATTGGACCCCGTTCCTTCCATTTCGGGATCGGAATCCTGGCCTCCTCAAAACGGGCAGGAGGGGTGGGGTGGGGGTGGTGCTTTACTAATCACTGGTGAGCCCTGTGTAGTCCTTTGCTGCCTGTAGCCTATTGGGCGCTGTGACACCTCCTTCAGTACAGATGAGCAGCCACGCACCGAACCACCAGTCAGCGAGCGGCAGGGATCAGAGTGGCCTCGCTTAGGGCGTAAGGTCACTCTTCTTACTCCGTCCACCCTCTTCCAACTGCTCTCTGGCCTCGGGCCTAAAAGGTCAGTCTCTTGCACGGAGCATAGACTTGGGCAGCTTTTCAAAGGCAGAACGTTCTGCTGTTGTGCACATTGAGCGGGTTGCTGCCTACCCTCTTTACTGACCAGGGCAGATTGGCGTCCGCTGATGCACTACTTGGTTTCTGCGTACCCCGCGACATTTCCCATCCTCAATGCCTCCGTTACTTCCTCCTCTGGTGTCTCATTCATGTTTTAGGTACATGTGAACACTGACATCTTTGACACCGCAGGATGGAGCTCTGCTCGGCCTAGGAGAAGTTTGAGTTGCAGTGTGTGTGAGGGAGGTACGCAGGGTCGCGTCAGGGACGTGCGGGTGTCCGTCACGTCCACGGGGTCCTTCCTGCCCCCTTCGTTCTGAAATCTCTCTGCAAACGCTTGGCTTATCCATACGCTAGGGACACAGCCAAGTACGGTTTCCTGCAGGCCTCGGGCACCTTGGGTCTGCAGAACTCCTGCACCTGGCCGACCTGAGTCTTCATACCCTCGGGCCGACACGTCCCCCTTGTGCCCTCCCCACAGCCCTCCCCCACCCTGTTCACCACGTAACCTCAACTTTCCCCTCTGGTTGCTTGCACACCTCGGACTTAACTTTCAGCTTCCGCATTCATGGGTGGTTCCATCCAGTAGGCCCCCTTCTGGGGCTGGCTTCTTTCACTTTAGCACAGTGCTTTACCGCATCTACGTTGAACGCACCTTTTCGGTGCTCTCCCCTCTCACATTGCAGCAAACACCTTAGCCGGGGGGGACCCAGGTCGGCCAATAATACGGACTTGGTTGGCGTAAGGCGCGAGGGGCCTGCTCCCGGCTGTCTGTCATGACTCCACGGAAGGGCATCAAACAGCATACAAGATACAGCTCTGTGCGTGCTCAGCTGAGGAATGCAGACGGATGCCTGCTTGGACGGATTTGTCTTTGGGGCCAGATAGGCAGCCCAGAGTACTTCCATACTCAAATCCTGCTCTGGTGTTTCTTATGCATGTACTCTACGGGGTGCCTTATTTCAGGCCAGCAGCTTGACTTAATGGACACATGGACGCGCTTCATTTCGGCAGGCCCGACTCTCCTTAGCATAGAGCCCCGCCTCCCACCTCCATCCCAGCCCCACCCCTCCGGACCCACGGGCTCATCCTCCCACTCCTTCTCCTTTTGTCTTGTGAACATTTTCTGGGTCATTGGTGCCGAACATCGCCTGCACGTTACAGTAGTTTATCTCTGAACCTGTCGAACGTATCACGTACCGTGTTCTGGCCTCCGTGCATCCGTAGGGGAAGCTGGCTCTTCCTCTCCCTGAGGCTCCCTGGTGTGTGATCGGTCAGTCCCAACTCTGTAGGCTGCCAAGAGACATGTCTCTGCCTCGCTGGTCCACTGGCCTGGGCATCTCTTGGGAGCGTGCCTTCCGCTAGGAGCGCACCGGGCTCCTTGGATGTGCAGAGTGAGTATTCTGGGCCAAAGTGCAAAGCCCTGTCACCTTAGGTCTTCGTGCAACTGCTGCGTGACTAACTCCCTCCCACCTGACTCTGGCGTTCCCGACTCGTGCCTGCCGGTGGTGGGCATGAGGGTTTCCCGCAGACCTCTGAGAAGCCTTCACTTCATTGCTTTGGGGCTTTGCCTCTCCATCTCACCCCGCATGACCTCGTGGGATCTGTCTGCAGGTCCACAGGTGCCTTCAGATCTCCTCTTGACGTCCAGGGAGGAATGTTTCCTTTCAGGCTGTAGGCTTTGCAATGTACAGAATTCAGCCTCCCTCCCTGCCTCCGGCCGTCCTCGCTTCCTCCCTCTCTCCCCCCCCCCCCCTGTCCCCATGCCTCCCTCCTCCTCTGCCCTCCTCTCTCCCTCGCACCCCCTCCTCTCACTCCCTGTTCCTCTCCCTGGGCCCACCCTCCCTCCTCCTCTCCTTCTCCGCGCTGCTCTGCGTTGTTATCCGTGCAGGGTCCCCCGTTTGCGTCGACAAGTAGAGTTTGAAACGGTGACGCGCTACCGCCCAGAACCGGGCACTTCACCCCAAGGGGGCTCCTCCGGCCTCTTTCCGGTCAAATACCCCCTCCTGCCACGGGCGGGCCGACCCATTTCTCTTATGGACGGGAGGCCCTCCCACGGTGCAACACCAACACCCTTAGCCTTGCCATCACCCACTGGGCCTTCCTCCAACCTCATGCATCGTGCATCGTACACATTCCAGAATGCCTCCCTGCAGCAGACCGGCATGAGGTGTGGGACTGTCACCAAGGACATGCTGAGTACCGGAGAAAGGGCAGGTTGTGCTGCAAGTACTCACTTTGCCATCTGCTCCCTGGGTGGCACTCCACTGAGTGAGAGACAGACCAAGGAAGAACTTGCAGCAGAGCTGGGGCAGCCAAGACAGCCAAAGCTCCTCAGCAAGGCGATTTAAAGCAGGCTCTGTGGACCATTATGCTGGAACTCGGACATCCCTGGCAGTTAGGGTGAGGCGGGAAGGCAGACACAGGGAAAGGGAGCGCGGAAGTCAGACAAGGAGGGAGAAAGCAAAGATGAAGGGCCCAGCAGAGGAAAGTATGATAGGAGCGAGAACTACCAGTGGCTTTAACGAAAGAACACACCCAGAGTTACTCTTTAGGCTTCGTGGGCGGCCCATTAGCATGCCACCGAGTCCCAATCGCGGACCTCACCGGGGCTGTGCCGGTGGTTGTGTAAGCACAGAGGTGACCTCGGACCTTGGCTCCTTGTTAATTTCAGGCCAAATATCTGTGTGTGGTTCCTCTCTTTGTAGGAGAGGCAGGCCGTTGGGGCGGGGAGGTCCCTGCGTTCGTGATCCTCCTGGGCAGCCTCCTGACACCCTCGCGCACCGGTCGGGGAAAAGGGGGAGTGCCATGTGGACAGCCATGTGGCGGTGGTAGGAGCACCGGCTGATGACTTCAGGGCTTCGCCCCGGCGTGACTAAGAAGGGGCCGGGTGAGGTTTCCGGGCGGCGGGCAGTCACCCTATTGAGCCGCTGGGTTTGAATTCCCCGGTGCCAGTAGCGTGTTCCCAGGGGAACTGATGAGAAGGTGAACACGAGGTTTGTGATAGCAGGGACCTCCCAGGAATGGCCTGGGAGGTGTCAGTGAAGAAAATGGGCAGGGACCCGTCACGGACGCCAAAGCTGAGCAGATGCACTTGCGCACTGGCTCCCACGGGGGCGAGGGGCGGGGCCAGGTGCTGCCACGCCCACCGCAGTGCATCTGGTGGGTTCCCGGGGCCGGTGAGCGTCCTGGGCGTGAGGCCGGGGTTCCTTCCCGCGAAGGCCACATGCGCCCCCCCGCCCCGCCACCCAGACGCCACCAATCCCCAAGGCTTTGTGCGCATGCGTTCCCCAGGCCCGAGGCCTCTGCTAGGTACGGGCCTCCAGCCGTGGGCGCCAGAGCTCCACCTGCCGGCCGCTTGTGGGAGCCGCGTGCTCGCCCCTCCAGCTCCTTCCCTCGGTGGCTGCGGTGGTTCGTTCCAGGGCCCCATGGAGAGCGAGGCGGGGTCCGGGGATGCCGGGGCTGCCCCGGCATCCTTGGACCAGCTTAGTCCGCTGCCGCTGAGGGGGTCGTGGGGAGGAGGGGGCCCGTGGGGAGGCAGATGCCTGGAGCGAGGCTGGGGTGCCAGAGGCCCTGGGGCGGGGGGCATGGCGGCAGAGGCTGTGCGGGAGGCTGAGAACCGGCACCGCAGAGGCGAGGCCGGCCCGGGGGAGAATTTGGTGGCCCTGGGGGAGGATATCATGGCGGCGGTGGGGGTCGTGGCGGTGGAAGACGAGGAGGTGGCACAAGCAGAGCAGGACGAGAAGCTGCAGGAGCTGCGGCAGAAGGGCCAGTGCTGGGTCCCGATCAAGCCGGGGACCCCACTGGCCGCGCTGGAGGTTGTTCAGTTAGCGCTGAGCTCTGTGGATGCCCAAGCTACCGGGGCCTACTTGCGGCCCAAGCGCAGGATGAATCAGAAGCGGAGTTCTCACCTGGCTCGCCGGAGGGACATCATATCCAGTGCATCCCAGGCCGTATCCTGCCTCCGGCTGGTGGGGCTCGGCTGCTGTGGAGGATCACCGAGAGGAGGGCAGCAGCATAGCCACGGCCACGGCCATGAGCGCTGGGGGAAGGGCTCTTCGCCCCCTTCCCTGGTGGGAGTGGGCCCACGATCCCTACAATGCACAGCAGAGGAAGCCGGGGCGTGGCAGGGTTGAGAACGCTGGGGCTGCGCCCTGTCCAGACCCTGTCTGTGCAGAAGCTGCGGGCGGAAGCTTTGGACTCCCAACAGCCTTGCAGGGTTCAGGGAACACGGGTCAACACGCTTCGACAAGTAGTGTGAAGCCCGCTTGGCTCAGAGTAGATATTGGAAGGAAACGTTTGCATGGGGCAGACGGAGAGGCTGCCCTCCCCCCTTCCCTGTCCTTCAGAGCCTGCGTGGTTTTCCAAATTTCCAAAGTTCAGGGCTGACCCACAATGTCGTCCGCTCTCGGGTTGCCAAGCCAGTCAGCCGGCCGCCTCGCTTCGGCCGCCCGCGGGAACCCAGACACGGCGCTGCCGGGATGCTGCAAACTCTGTCTCCACAGGCCCCACACAGCCAGGCCGGGACCCCAGGCCCAGGCGCCTACCCGCACCTTTCCTCCCTGCCTGTCGCTCCCTCTCTGTGTCCTCGCCCGCCCTCTCCCCCTGTCCTCTCTGCCCTCCCTCTTTGTCCCTTCCTCCCGGTGTGCGGTCTCTCTGTCCCTCTCTCTCTTTTGCTTTCCCCCTGCCCCCACCTACCGCTTTCCCTCCCTCCCTCGCTGACTCTGCCAGGACCACGCTTTGGGCCTTGGGTGCGCAGCCATGCTCCAGGTGACACGAGCGGCCCCCTCCTGGGCACAGGAGGCCCCTCAAAGTCACGGGGCTTCAGGCAAACACACAAGCAATCCCGGCCGTGACAGTGGGACGGGGCACACCCAGCCGTCCAAAGCAGTGACTGCCTGCAGGCCACACGCACAGGCCAGGGGGACGTGGGAACAGAGAGCAGTCAGGCCCTCGGCCTTGCCCTGTCGCGGGCAGGCAGCCTCAGAGGTGCTGGAAGCCAAGGGACTACCCAGGGTGAAGCAGGTGGGAAGAAAGTGCAGGTGCTGACGAGGTTGGGAGGGCGGCAGTGCTTGGCGTTTCTGCACTTTTGCAACTTCCGTCACTCCTCTCAGCCGGGAAGGTCCGGGTGGCTCCTGCCTCTCTTTCCGTAGCACGTGCCGGCGAGGCTCCTTGACCCAAGGCAGATCCTGAAACACCCCAAGATATCGGCCGTGACGGGTGACCAGGACAGAGACGTGCTCAGCTACATGACCAATTTGGAGGTCAGTCCTGGGAGACGGAGGCTGGGGGAGGACCGGTGGGCGTGGGGTTTGAGCAGGAGGGGGCCGGGCAACGTGGTTCAGTGCCGCAGCCAGGCAAACAGCTCGGGGCACCTAGAAGACACGTTCCCCCTTCCCGTCCTCTTTCTTCGGCGGGGCAGGTGGAGGTACTGGGCCATCCCAAATACCGCTTCAGTTTGATGTTTTCCATTGGAAGCAACCCCTACTTCCAGAACAAAGTGATCATTAGGGTGTATCGCCTTAGCATTGCCGGTGGGAGTGAGCTTGAGCTTCGAGGATGTTCGGGGTGGGCGGGGGGGGTGCACTTGGGAACGGGAGGGGTGGTGCGTGAGGTCTCCAGCATGGGGTGGACCAGGCCCAGGAGGGAGACCGGCTGGGAGGTTGAGAGGAAGAGAAGGCGAGAGGGCGTGGGTCCTAGGCCGTGGAGAGCCTCTCCTAAATTTTCCCTTCCTGCAGGATATAGGGCGTGTCGTTCCACACCTGTCCAGTGTTTTGGGACTATGAACATGGATCTGGCTGCCACAGGCACGACACCACCAGCCTTAACTTCTTCAACTGGTTGTGTGACCCCAGCGTCCCAGGTTCTAACAGGATCGCCGAGGCGGGGCCCCTGGCGGCCTTCGTCGGCCGGGCTGATGCCCGAGCCCCGGCTGCTTGGAACGGGGTCCAGGGCCTGTGCTCAGCTGGCCTGTTTCGCCTACCAGGTCGTCATCGAAGACCTGTGGCCCAATCCTCTGCTGTCCTACCCGAGTTAGGAAGGCATCCGAAGGGAATGAACTGCGAGGAGTGCCTGTCGGTGAGAAGCCAGGGCTGCTGGGTCCTGACTTGTGTGTGTGGAAGTTGCCGTGGGACAGGCAGATTAGTGGTGGGGAAACTGAGGCTCAGAGGAGACTGGGCCCCAGCTCACCCAGGGAGCGGGTAGCAGGGTGAGAAGTGAACCTAGGGGAACTCAGCACACATCCAGGTGGGTGCGTCCATGCGGGCAAGTTCAGGCCCCCCATGCTGGCAGCCGGAACGTCCCAGGTCACACGGGAGAAGCAAGGTTTCTCCACCCCGTTATTCTGAACTGACACCTGTGCGCATCAGCCCCTTTCTCAGGACCCCGGCCTCTCGTTCAGTTGGGGATGTTCTGCCAGTCTTTTCGATTGGAGCTCCTTTTCCCAGCCCGCTCCTTGCCAAAATTCCCCCACTTCCCTCCATGTTCCGGACCCCCCCGTGGCTTCCCACGGCCTCATGGCCATTCTTGGGAATGGCACTGGGCCATGGGCTGGAGGCTCCTGAGTCTCTAGGTGAGGAGGAACAGGATCTCACGAGGACAGAGGACACCCTCATCCCGCCTTGGCTATCCTTGGCATTATGCAATTTCACGAATCCCTAACGTGTGTGTGTGTGTGTGTGTGTGTGTGTGTGCACGCGCGCGTGCGCCCAGGTCACGGTAGCTGTGTGGACGTGGACCACACAGAGATCAGAGTCTGACCAACCAGAAGATGTCAAGGAGATATTCACCACTGTGAACGATGGGAGGATGAGTTAGGTGGTGCTTTGCCTGCACAGGACAGAAATGGGGGAAAGGATCACGTGTGGCAGCTCTGGAGAGTATCCAGCACGTATCTGAACAGATGGCGAGAGACATAAGTTAAGAAGGGCTGTGCATCTGTGTGTGGGTTTGTCCTTGGAGCCAGGACAGGGCGAGGAGGCTATCTGCCTCATGAGACCCTCCAACCCCCGCCGTGTGGAATTGCCTATGTGGCGGTGATGTTCAGCATGGGCACAGGGCAGGCCAGGGCATGGCATGAGGACATCCGAGGCAGGCTCAAGAGGAGGGCGGAAAAGGCAGACCTCTGTTCATTAGTGTCTGATACTTCAGGGCAGGGCACACAGGTGGGGAATTGTCCTGGAGAGCAGGACCCTCGTGGCTTGGTGGCTCCTCGTCCCGCCCATTGACACCACTTAGGGAGCTTGGCCCAGTACCCTTGCTCCTGGAAGCATGCCCCGCACGGCTGTGATGCGTTCCCATGCATGCATCTGTCAGGAGCACTGCAAAACCCCTGTGTCCTGGGAGGACGAAGGAGGAGGCTGTCTCTCGTGGTCCCTGTGGACCCACGCTGTCCCGCGACGCAAAACCCGCCCACAGGGGACAGTTAGAAGGACGCATGAGGGAAGTCAGGTGTGAGTGGTGGAAGATAATGCGGCTTTGTGAGTGGGCTGTGTGAGGGAGGTCTGCGTTTGGCTGTCTGTGTGTGCGTGTGCGTGCATGTGTGTACTTGCACGTGCAGCCACCTGAGCATGCCTCTATGCCGGGGATCGTGTATGTTTGTGTGGTGTGTGTGAGTTTTAATGTGCACATGTGTGCATGGGAAGAGTGCATGCCTGTGGACCGGAGACCATGTGTCTTAGTGTGTGTATCGGGAGGGTGTTTTTGCAGGTGTACGGTTGTGTGTTTGCGAGGCCACGTGTGTGTGCTTTGTGTTGGGACCCTGGGTGTTTATGTGTTGTGTGGTTGCATGCCCACGTATGTGTTGGTGTGTGTGGCCAAGTGTACATGTTTGTGTGCCACAGACCTTGTGAGTTGGCGTGTGTTCCCTGAGTGTGTTTGCACACAAATAGGCGTGTGTGTGCGCGCGTGTACAGCCAAGTGCACATACCTGTGTCTGGGCACTGTGTGTGTTTCTATTCCATGTGTGTTTGCATGTGTGTGTATGTGTGTATGTGTGCGGCCATACGTGCATGCCTGTGTGCCGGTGATACAGTGTGTTTCCCAGGGTGTGTGAGTGTGTGTTTGTGTGTGTTTCTTGTGCACCTTAATATGTGTTCCTATCAAGGCCTTGCCTGTGCACTGGAGATCATATGCGTTTGGTTTGTGTTTCCTGAGTGGCTCTTTGCCTGCACACAGTGGACTGTGTTTGTGGCCAAGTTGAATGCCTGTGTACGGGGACCATGTGTGTGTTGCGTGGTCCGTGGGTTTCCCAGGGCCTATGAATGTGTGTGTGCATGCTAGCAGAAATCTGCCTGGCTGTGTGTGCTAGTCCCTGGGTGTATGGTGTGTGCATGTGTTTTCAGGCGCACCTGGGTGTGTGACTTTCTGTGGGGCTTTGTATGTATGGACGTGTGCCAGGGACCTTCCGTGTGAGTGTTGAGTATTTGTGTGCTTTCATGCACAATGGTGTCTGTTGTGTGTCTGTGTGTTTGCAGGCCTTTGACTGATTGTGTGTGTGTGTGTGTGTGCGCACTTCTGTAGCCACCAGTTCATGCCTGTTTTGGAGATTGTGTGTGTGATTGGTGTGTGTGTGTGTGTGTTGCATTAGCATGTGTGTATTTGGGTGGTCATGTGTGCAGACCTGTGTGCCGAAAACACGCGTGGCTGTGTGTGCGTTGCTTATATATGTGTTGGCATGAGCGCGTGTGTGTATGTGTGTGTGTCTGTGGTTGCGGGACCAGCAGTGTATGCCTGTGTACTGAAGACCGTGTGTGTTCCTTGAGTCTCTGTGTGTTGTACGGGCTGTGTGTGTGTGTGTGTGTGTGTGTGTGTGTGTGTGTGTGTGTGTTTCCGGGGCCAATTGTGTATTCTTCTGTGCTGGAGGTTTGTGTATGTTGTGTGCATGGAATTACACGTGCAAAAGTGTGTGCGTGTGTGTTGGGTAGCTCAGCACACATGCCTGTGTGCCAGAGACTGTGTGGGGTGCATGTGTGCATGTTTGCATTAACACGTGCATGTGTGTATGTTGGTATGGCTCGTGCATTCCTGTGTGACGCAGACCGTGTGTATCTGTTCCCTGTGGGTATCCTGAGGGCAGGTGTGTGTGTGTGTGTGTGTCTGGGTGAGGGCCAGTTGTTTATGCATGTGTGCCTAAGACCATGTGTATTTGTTGCACCTGTGTCTATGGGAGTTCTTGGGCAGAGGGGGTTGTGTGTGTGTGTGCCGGGCCAAGCGTTTATGGCTATGCCAGAGACCTTGTGTGAGTGTTGTGTGTGTGTTTGCGAGTGCAGCTGTGTGTGTTTGCATGGGCAAGTGCGCATGGGTTTCTGCAGCACGTGTGTGTTTGTGTGTTATGTGATCTGAGTGTGTGTGCATGCACTGGTGTGAGTATAAGTGGGTGTGTGCAGCCACATGCATGCCTGTGGGCCTCAGATTGTGTGTGTGTGTGCACGCCTGTGTGAGAGAGAGAGAGAGAGTGGTGCCTGTCAGCATGGGTTTGTGTCTGCGTGCATGCGTGTGGCCATCTTCTTTCCCATGTGCTGAGCCCGGGTGTGTGGGTGTGTGTCATGTGTGTGTGTTTGCGTGTGCCTGTGTGTGTTGTGTCTCTGTGTGTTTCCAGGCATGTGTGTGTGTGTGTGTGTTTGTGTGTCCACAGGCGCATGCCTGTGTAGACCGTATGTGTGTGTGTTGCGTGTCTAAGTGTTTGCATGTGCACACGTGTGTATGAGTGCATGTGTAGGCCCCGGGCAGGAAAGGAGAGGTCCTGCGGGATTTCCAGCTCTGCCGATGATGGAGAAAGAGGCAAGAGGCCAAGTGCAGCCACGTCCCTCCAGACACACAGGTCTTGTTTGTATTCCGTGGTTATTCAGGGGTCTGTCTCCCCTCTCGATGAACAGACACACAGAGGTGAAGGCAAGGAGGATGCAGTGAGAGTTGGCAGGCGGGTGTGAGGCACACCACCCATCTGTGCTGCTTGCACGGATGGTCCCAGGTGTGGGAAATAGCTAGGGGTTTCCGTCTCCTTCCCAGGAAGCACACCTCTTGTCATTGGCCCTTCTCACCTTCCCTCCCCGGCAAGGACAATGCCAGCGTCTGTCATTGAACAAATGTCACTCGGGAGTGCCAGTGGACTTGGACAGCATCCACATGAAGGGCGAACAGATGGAAAACATGGTCCAAGACCGTGGGGGCGCATATGAAATCCACTCTGGAGGAAACGTGTGGAGACCCGGTCGGGGACTAGGCCTGGATGTATGTGCATGCTTCCCCCAACTGAGACGGGGGGAGGGGGAGTACAAGGAGCCCCTGCTTGTCAGTGATGACTGGATAGACTGGCTTGCATTGATGCCAGACCAACGGCCCCAAGCCTACTTTGCTGGCTCAAAACCACTCGTGGGCATTCTCTCACCACATTTGTGGGCCAGCTCTGGGGACGTGATGGCCTGGCTTGATATTCTGCTCACGGTCTCACCCGGCTGGCCCGGAGCGGGGAAGTCGAGAGTGGATGCGTTCTCCTCTGCAGGCCAGATGACCCGGGAACCCCTTCCTGGGGCATTCATGCTGTTGGCAGAATGCAACACAAGATGCTCCATCTCTGGTGGTGAAGGCGTTCGTGCTGCTTGTCACCTGGGTGCCATGTTCAGCTCCTTGCCGCCTGGCCTTGGCCTTCCAAAGAGTGAGCACTGAGGTCACCGACCCAGCAGACTGCATCCACCTGCCACCCTCTCCACAGTGTTCGCCCAGACTTCCTCTTCAGGGAGGGGCATCTGGATCCCCTTTGCTGTATGCCTCCAGGAAAAGCATATGTTTTCTGTCATCCGGTTTGGTTTAGTTGATCTTATTTGTTCTAAAAAAAAGTTTTTTCTTTGCAATGTCCCATCTTTACAGCTAACTGTATTCATGATTTCTTCATTTACCGCGACTCCTTTATTTTTTTAATTTTAATTTCAATTGCAGTTAATTTAATATATCGTGCCATATTACTTGTCTGTGTTTATAATCATTTTTCAGTTTCAAACAAGTACTTTGTCTCTATATAGCTGCTCTATGCTTAATTCCTATAATCTTTTTAATCCAAGCCACCATCTCATGATGTTAAGACAGTTTTAATAACTAAGATTGTATTTCTTGTTTGTGGTTTGCCTTTTTCCCCTTTGTTAAATTGTTTAGTTACATATGGAAAATCCAAAGGAAAACTCCTTCTTTCATGTTTATTTTTATATAATTAAGGGTTTTATGTACATTGTGTATTAATTTTTTTATGTTTTACTAACTACTTCAAGCTTTATAATTGTCTTATTCTCTCTAACAACTGAAATAGAATAAGTTTAGGCGTATATGTTTTTGATAGAACACATGAGCGCTCTGAAGTTTTATGAGGTGTGATTATGTATTTGTCAACTTTTCAATGTGATTTATTTTTTTATATTATCTTATTAACTATTATCACAAGTCATGGTGGAAGGTTTTACATTTTTGAAATTTTAATTGTTAAAATCTTTTTTTTTACAATGTTAAAAGAATGTCATTTTAATGGATAGAATTGATGCTTTTCTAAGGAATAACTGCAGAGAAGTTAGGGTCTTAATTCAACTGTTTTGTTTTAATTGGAAGTTCTGATCTCTTTTTTTTTTTTTTTTTATCACAGTGTGACCAGATTGGTACTGGTCATTATAACCACTGGTTTACAATAGACTCTGCATTACAAGAATCATTAATGATGAAAGTGGCAGTGTTGCCTGTTTATGAAGACTAGATGACTTTGGCTTTTCAACCCAAGGCATGAGTGCCTGGTTTAGGGGATGACCTGTTTTGGCTGATGTGGAAAATATCCAGGAATAGTGTGGGCTGACAATGGTAGCAAGTGCCTTTAGACTGGTAAAGCCTATCTGTCTCCAGCTGCCATTTCCAGACACTGGTCTGCACATAACAGCACTGCCAGGAGTCACAGGTTCCTGTGAAGGCAATGGTAGAATTTTGATTAAAGCCACTGTCTTAAATTCTTACTTATTATTAGACTTTGTTAGTTGGAAAAGAGAAAAACTATTCAGAAAATAAAGAGGTCTCAAATAGCTAGCAGCCAATCAATATAATTACCAAATAGATTCTTCTCATAGGAAACTACTGATAATGCCATTGACCGTTAGTCCATAAAGATGGCATTTATAAAGGCAAATTAAGGTTTCAGATATGATGAAATTTAGAAGCCATGTATTAGAATATACAGAATTATATGAAATTCCTAATTTCTATGGACACCACCAAAACAGCATTTCAGTGTGGATAGTTAAGAATAACAAGTGTCAGATAAACCAGAGATTAATAGCATACATTTTTGAGGAAGTTTGTTCTGTAAGTAATTTTGTTTATTCCCACTGAACAAAAACCCAATTTCTTATATTTATAACTTACTAATTGCATGGTCTACATTTTTATATGTAGAAAAATTTATAGTTTCTATGAATTAGAATTAAAAAATGAACAGGAACTGTTTACCACATTCGTATCAGAGCCTTTCTCCTGAGTAATGAAGCAGATAATAGAACTGCCAATGTCAGGGTGGAGGTGGGCACAGCCTGAAGCTCCCATCACCTGCATCTGTAACATTTCTGGATTCTCATCTGTTTCTCCTAGAAAAACAGGTATAAAATAAGAAGTCCAAGAGATATAGCCTGCATTGTAACACTAACTAATGAGATGATATCATCATCACTTTAAATTATCTCTAAGTTTTAATGCCAAAAAACTTCATTTATTTTGTTATCACCTTCTTACTGCACATATTTATCCATTCTAATAATTTTCTTCACGTTTTAAATGCCATTCCAAATAATTTGCAATTTTATTTTCATTTGTAAAATATATTTCAAGTCATATCTAACTTCATTTTCTTAAGTATAAGTAAAAACAATGACCTATGTTTTTCATTATTATAAAGTTAGCACATTTAGGAAGCAGTCCATGTCTACTTTATTTACTAAACTTGACTGTACACAGAAAGATCTACCTTGTATCATTTTGCACATTTGAAATCTTATGTAGTCATTATCAAAACTATCATTTTATAAAACCAAAACAAATCCCAGAGAATATCTCTTATTTTGATCAAAACCCAGACACTGAAAATAGAAGAATCACAGGATGATGGAATCCCTGGTTACACAGCCACATTTTCTTTTTACATTTCGGATCATGTTGTTAATCTAGTATTTACTAATGATTTCTTAGGGTCTCCTTGGATAGTAAGTAGCATGCAATTATAAAACTCCTGAAACCCTTGACTAAATTTTTTCACTGTTAATATAAGTCGATAGTTAAATACAAATTTTTCATGTTCCCATTAAAAATTAGTTGAGTTATGAAAAAAAATTAAAATTAATAATGGAGACAATATTGGCTAGAATTCTTACCTGAATTTTAACATCAAACAAATGGATCCCCCATCTCACATATTTTAGAACCACTGTCCTAATAAGCAAATTAACTACTGACCTGGTTTGAGAACTCTTGGCCCAGAAAGCCGGCATTCTGAGCTACTGAGGTTCTTCAGATGTCCCAATGGTGCTAAGAGCTGAATGGGAGTCTGGACCTCTTGAAGGAGCAGCAGTGCTAGATCATTTCTTGCTGCCCCACTCACCAACCGAAATCTCTCATGCAGTAGAATGTTAGACACCTTAATAACTCTCAGAGGTGCTCCAGGGTGCTTCAGGCCTAGTATTACAGCAGTGTCTTCAGGATTCCTAAGTGTGTAGTTAGAGACTAATTAGAATATATTCACTAGGATATATGAGGCCTTAACAGCCATCAGTATTAGGCTTTGTAATGTATTCCATTAGCTATGATGTATAAAGTTCCTACTTTACCTGTAGGGAAATCAGAACACTATGAAAACTCAAAATTCATACACAGTGGAACTAGGGAGGTATTAACTAAAGGAAATATCAATCAAACACGCTGAGGCAAATTTCTTGCCTAGCCTGATGCAAAGATTCTATAGAGATAAGAGATACTGTTCAGGCATAATATGAAGTGAATTAATTCAAAGAAGACTTCAACAAACTAATTTGAAAATACTTTAGCACAGTGTATTATATGAAGCAGGATGCAAACTTACATGTTCCTGACACAGTGGGCAGCAGTGAGAACCCAAGAGCTGCTAACAAGGGAACCACTGCAAATTTGACTGCCACAGCTGATGATCATGGCTTGCCAAGGCATGGCATATCGTAGAGAAATTCGATCTGCTAAAGCTGAGAATAAAAGTAAATTCAGTAGAATCGTCATCTGTAGCCCATCTTTAAAGTTTTTCATCCTTCCTATCCCTTCTAAACTTATCACGGTTACTAAAATTGACTTGCAAACACACAGTCTGTATTGTTACATATATGCTATTTCCCTAAAAGGAATAATTGCCTTATTGTTATGTTTCCAGATCAATCATTTCTTTATGGTCCAGTTTAATTACCTTTCATTTGTCAAACTATTGGGAACTATTATAGGTCTCTTCCCAAGGGGAATTCTTTTTCAGCTGTTAGTTTGCTTAGTTAGGAGTCATTAATATAGTAAGCAATAAAAAAAGAAGCAAAATTTTATTTGACCATTTATTGGAGAAATAAATTTAAAAATTTCAGTGGAACAGAAGGAACTGAGCTTAATTACTTTTTAAATATTCAGTGACACTTAGGAGGGGATGATGGTGGTATAGCAGGAAGACACTATAGTCACCCCATGCAATGAACACAACTATATAACCATCAAATTATCTGAAATGCAACATAATTTGATCTGAAGACTGAGAGAACATACATGTTCAGCTAAAGAGACAGAAGCAGCCATATCAAAGAAGGCAGGAAGTGTGGAGATGTTGTTTGGGAGAGAAATGGCTCATGGCCACTGCAGTGGGTAGGGAGCAATGATGTAGAAGAAGGGTGACAGACAGACTAGCACACATAGCAGTGCACAAGGATAACAAACCCCATAGGAATTAGCTTGGAAAGTGAAAGGGGCTGAATTTTGTAGTTTTAAAGGTCAGTAGGCTTGGCTCTGGGAGAGCCCAGAGGCCTTGAGGCTGCTCCTAGAGAAAAGACAGGTAAACAGC
The DNA here is from genome assembly GCF_037043125.1 of Eumetopias jubatus. Classification (NCBI taxonomy): domain Eukaryota; kingdom Metazoa; phylum Chordata; class Mammalia; order Carnivora; family Otariidae; genus Eumetopias; species Eumetopias jubatus. Next base: position 249,805 of record NW_028274978.1, read on the forward strand.
CTGGGAACATACAGTGTGGAAACAGCAATCTGAAGAGCACCTGGGCCACACAGCAGAGAGGCTTCAGTTCAGAGAATGTCCCAGAGGCAGTGTTCATAGACAGACCGTCTCCAGGAACAAAGGATCTAGAAAGTACCATTTATGTCCCCTGCCCCTCAGAATAAACACAGGGCCACCTGCGGTAACCAGTGCAGCATGGTTGCTTGCTACACAACTTTTTTACACCATGTTCCACCCCTTTGTGCCCTGGCAAGACTGCCCTTCTCAGTCAAATTTGCCTCAGTCTCAGTGTGGTGGATTTTTCACCAGGGTGGCCTTCCCATAACCCTAGTACAAACTCCTGCCTATGTCACATCTCCCAACCTGAGAGTTTTGTGAAGCCTTGCGTCCAGAGGCAGTGGTAACACATCTCATTTCACAAGCAGTCCAGAACACACCTAGTTAAAACCAACCACATTCAGGCCAGAGTTTAAACACTACCCAGAGCAGGTGAAGAGAGCCACTGTAAAAGACTGGCTGAAATGATAAAGTGGCCAGAATGAAACAAAAGAACAAAGGCAGCACACACTGGAAGCATGCCTGGAAGTGGCAGCATTTGGGGAACAGTAACACGATACAGCAGGTCACTACAGGACCTCTTCTTCCTAAGACCATTACTGTCCAAAGAGGAATTGTAGCTAACCTCCCTAACACAGAGAAATAGGCATGGAGACTTAGACAAAATAAAAAGATGGAGAAATCTGTCTTAAATGAAAGACCAAGATAAGGCCAAGGCCAGATGTCTAAGCAAAACTGCTATAAGTGGCATGCTTGATAGAGGATTCAAAATAATGGTCATAAGGATACTCACTGGATTGAGAAAAGACTGGAAGGCATCAGTGAGACTACTAACACAAAAAATAACATAGGAGATAAAGGGCTTAATAAATGAAATGAGAAACATTCTTGATGGCATGAAGAATAGAAGAAATGAGGAACAAATTAATGATCTAGGAGACAGAATAATGGAAAGTAATCAAGCTGAACAAAAGAGAGAAGAGAGAAGTACACAAAATGAGAATAAACTCAGTGACTCCATCAAATGTAATAACATTCATTTTATAGGAGCCAAGAAGTAGAGAGAAAAGGGGGCACAGAAATTATTTAAAGAGATAGTAACTGAAACTCCCCTAATCTGGAGAAGGAAACATATCCAGATGCACGAAGCACAGAAACCCCTCCACAAAATCAACAAAAGTAGACCCACACCAAGATTTAAACTTACACCAAGTAATTAATTTAATTTAATTCCACCAAGTAATTAAACTAGCAAAATACAGTGACAAGACAAAATTTTGAAAGCAGCAAAACAAAAGAAGGCAGTTACATACAAGGAAAATGCATAAGGATAAGAGTGGATTTTCAGCAGGAAGGAGTGGCATGATATTTTTAAAGTGCTAAATGCGGAAAATCTGCAGCCAAGAATACTCTATCTAGCAAGGCTATCCTTCAGAACAGAAGGAAAGATAGTTTTCCAGGCAAAAGACAACTAAAGAAGTTGGTGACCAGTAAACCAGTTCTGCAAGAAATATTAAAAGGGGACTCTTTGAGTGGAAACAGGAGACCAAAAGTTATAGTAGGAAGGTAGGAAACATATGAGGAGTAAAAATTAACACTTCTATAAAATGTCATGCAAGGAACTCAGAAAATAAAAGGATTTAAAATATGACAGCATACGGGGACTGGGTGGCTCATTTGGTTAAGCCCCTTGATTTTGGTCTGGTTTATGATCTCAGGGTTTTGAGTTTGAGCCCAAGTCCAGCTCCATGTTGGTCATAGAGTCTGTTTAAGATTCTCTCTCTCCCTTTCCCCCATCCCTCCCCTCCCCTCTTGCTCACGCTTTCTCAAAAAATAAACAAATAGATAAATAAAGAGATAAATAACAGCAGATATTAAAATGAGAGGCGGAAAGGAGTAAAGAATGGTTTCAAGCTTAAATGACCATAAACTTAATATAGACTGCTACATGTAGAAGATATTATATACAAACCTAATGGTAACTACAAATCAAAGACACTAATAAATATGCAAAGAATAAAGAAAAAATAACCAGGTATATCACTAAAGAAAATCAGCAAACCATTAAAGAAAGACAAGAATGTATCAAAGAAAATCTTCATAAACAACCACAAAGCAAATACATTGATATGTATTTAACAATAATTATGTTGAATGTAAATGGAGTGAATATTCCAATCAGAAGACAAAGAGTGACACAATGGATGTGTCCATCCATGGGGAAGACCCATCTGTATGCTGTCTATAATAGACTCATTTGAGACCTAAAGACACCTGCAGATTGAAATGAGGGGATGGAAAAACATTTATCATGCAAATGGCTATAAAAAGAAAGCCGAAGTGGCAATACTTTTATTGTACAAACTAGACTTTAGATTTTTAAAAAAATTTTTATTTGACAGAGAGAGAGAGAGAGAGCACAAGCAGGGGGAGTGGCAGGCAGAGGCAGAGGGAGAAGCAGGCTCCCCACGGAGGAGGGGGAGCCCAATGTGGGACTCCATCCCAGGATCCTGGATCCCAGGATCATGACCTGAGCCGAAGGCAGTCGCCCAACCAACTGAGCCACCCAGGCACCCCAAACTGGACTTTTAAACAAAGACTATTAACAAAAGACAAAGAAGGGCACTATATAATCATAAAAGGGACAATCCAACAAGAAGATCTAAAACTTGTAAATATTTCTACACCCAACATGGGAGAACCCAAATACATAAAGCAGTTAATAACATTAAGGAACTCATTGATAATAATGAAATAATAGTAGTGGACTTTAACACCACACTTACATCAATGGACAGATCATCCAAACAGAAAATCAACAAGGAAACAGGGCTTTAAATGACATAATGGACCAGATAAACTTAACATATATAATCATGACATTCCAACCTAAAAGAGCAAAGGACACATTCTTTTCAAGTGCATTTGGGTCATTCTCCAGAATAGATCACATGTAAGCCCACAAAACAGGCCTCAAGAAATTCAAGATGGAAGTCATACCATGCATCTTTTCTGACCACAATGCTATAAAATGAGAAATTAACCACAAGAAAAAAAAATCTGGAAAGACCACAAATACATGGAAGTTAAACTAAATATAAGTAATGAATAAGTGAACCAGGAAATCAGAGAAGGAATAAAAAAGTACATGGAAATAAATGAAAATGAAAACACAACAGTCCAAAACTGTTGAGTTTCATCAAAAGTGGTCCTAAGAGGGAAGTACATAGCAATACATACCTAGTTCAACCAGCAAGAAAAGTCTCAAATAAGCTCACCTTACACCTAAAGGAGCTAGCGAAAGAACAATAAACAAAGCCTAAAACCAGGAGAAGGAAGGAAATTATAAACATGAAAACAGAAATAAATGATATAGAAACTAAAAACAACAACAGAACAGATCAATGAAACCAAGAGCTGGTTCTTGGAAAAATACTAATAAAATTGATAAGCCTCCAGGCAGATTTATCAAGAAGCAAAGAGGAAGGACTAAAATAAATAAAATTACAAATGAGAGAGAAATAACAACCAACACCACAAAAATACAAACAGATATACAGATAATTATAAGAAAATATGAGAAACTATATGCCAACAAACTGGACAACTTGGAAGCAATTGGTAAATTCCTAGAAAAAGGAATAGAAAATTTGAAAAGATTGATTACCAACCTATAAATTGAATCAGTAATAATAATGATAAAAAAAACTCCCAACAAACAAAAGTCCAGGATGAGATGGCTCCCCAGATGAATTCTACCAAACATTCAGAGTTAATACCTATTCTCAAACTATTCCTAAATACAGAAAAGGAAGGATCACTTCCAAATCCATTCTATGAGGAGAGAATTACTCTAAAATCAAAACCAGAGAAACGCTCCACTAAAAAAGACAATAGGCCAATATCTGATGAACACGGATGGAAAAATTCCTGAGAAAATACTAGCAAATCAAATAGAACAATACATTAAATAAATCATTCACCCACTCAAATCGGATTTATTTCTGAGTGGTAGGTGGTTCAGTTATCACAAATCAATGTGATATACCATCAATAAAAGGATAAAACCATATGATTATTTCAAGAGACACAGAAAAAGCATTTGACAAAGTACAAATATCCATTCATGATAAAGATCCTCACCAAGGTAGATTTAGAAGGAACATACTGCAACATAATAAAGGCCACATATGAAAACCCCAGACACCATCAACCACAATGGCAAAAAACAGAGCTCTTTCCCTATTTAGGAAAAAAAAAATGATGTCCACTCTCACCACTGTTATTAATCATAGTATTAGAAGTCCTAGCCTCGGCAATCAGATAAGCACTAGAATCAAAGGCATCCAGTCAGCAAGAAAGAAGCAAAACTTTCACTACCTGCAGATGACGTGACACTATATACAGAAAACTGACATGACTCCAACAAAAATTCAGGTAGAACTGATAAAGTCAAGTCTCAGGATACAAAGTAAATGTGCAGAAATCTGTTACATTTCTATACACCAATTAATGAGCAGCAAAAAGAGAAATTAAGAAAGCAATCCCATTTACAGTTTTACCGAAAACAATAAGATATCTAGGAATAAATGTAACCAGAGGTTTGAAAGACCTGTACTCTGAACTGTAAAACACGGATGAAAGAATTTGTAGAGCACACAAAAAATGTTGAACATCCCACAGTCATGCACTGGAAGAAAAATTACTTGAAAAGGTCTCTAACCCACAGCAATCTACAAATTTAATGTAATCCTATCAAAACACCACCCGGGTTTTTCATAGAGCTAGAAAAATCCAAAAATTTGTTTGGAACCACAGAAGAACTTTGTTTTTAAATTATTTTACGTATATATTTTTATTATTATGTTCAGTTAGCGAACATATACAGAAGAACTTTAATTGTCAAAGCAATGTTGAAAAAGAAAAGTTAAGCTGGAAGCAGTACATCTAGTCTTCAAGTTATATTACAAAGCTGTAGTGATCAATACAGTGTGGTACTGGTACAGAATATACAGATAC